>NW_006775603.1:1612641-1630415 GCF_000442215.2 Lipotes vexillifer
CAGCAGGATTACCACACAAGCAACATAATCTAATTTCAACCATGATGCTGATATGTCTCTTCCAGATGATGTTAACATTTATCACTTGGCTAAGATGTTGCCCATCAGGTTTCTCCACGGTCAAGTTACTGTTGTGCCCTTTTTAAATATATATCCTGGGGGAGATATTTTTAAGACTATGCAAATATCCTGTTTCTCCTCAAACTTTTACCCACGGATGGATCTTGCCTCCAACAATTATTATTGTTTTATTGGTGAGTTTCTATTTCTTCACTGGAAATTGGGAATATTGGAATTATGTTTTAAGGGAGAGCTGTTCCTCTTCCCCCATTTATACATTTACACAATTATTTTTATTATTATGACCTCATGGTTATTTATTTTTTTTAGATATAATCCAATACTGCTGTTATTTATTTTGTTCCTCAAATTATTCCATCTTTGGCTATTGGGAGTTGTTCTAGGGAGGCTTCTTTATCTTTCTGACATAATATCATCCTTTTTTGAGCACTTCTTTTTTTCTCTAGCACCACAAGATGCTACAGGCTCATCTTGTATTTTTCACTCCCTAGCCTAGAATCAACCACTTCTATAAGGAGCCCATTTCTTTAATATGAAAATGGTTTTAGAAACCAAGATCTAGGTGCTAGGTGTACTTATTACTTTTTGTTTATCATTGCTACTAGGTGCCTCTTTGGACAGAGCTAGAACATATATGATTACATTAACCCATTTAAGCTCCTCATTCAGAGATAAATAACAGTTTAGTCCCTTGTTACCCAGAGTGTCTGTGGTCTATGGATCAACAGCGTTGATATCACCTGAGAGTTTGTTAGAAACCCAGAATGCCCACCACACAACCTAATGAATGCATCAGAATCTCCATTTAACAAGGTTGAAAAGCCCTGATTTAGACAAGAAGGTTTCTCTTATTTGCCTCAGTTAAAAATCATTTGAAGAGCTTGTTAAAACTTTTACCAAGCCCCTTCCCAGGAAATTCTTTTTCAATGGGTTTTGATATTCATGTGTTTAACTAATACTTAAGGTGATTTTTATTGTCAAGTAAGTTTAGAAATCACTGATCTACAGGTTTATCCCTGGTAGATGCAAAAATGGGAATGTCTTTAATACTTGAAATGGTGCTATCCTCAACATCAACCAGGTTATTTATTTCCCTACTGATTCTTAAATCAGTTTGAAAAATTATCTTTCCCAAATAACCATCATCACTCTAAGCCTTCCTTCATATCACCTCCAAAGTTATATTCCTAAAAGAAAGATGAGACCATCTGACTTCTCTCTCCAGAAACTTCAAAAGTGTTTCATTAGGTCTGAAACCAGTTGTCTGGTATATACGGCCTTCCGTGATTTCACTCCAATATTAACTTTCTAGCCATATCTCTCTATGCGTATACACTCACCCTGTGATTTTATTCATTTTGTTCTCTCTGAATGGTATTCCTTCCCCATTTCACCCCATTTGTTCTTAGAGCATTCCGTCAAGGTCCAATACCTGCCTCAAATGCTATTGCTTCCAAGATAGAATCCTGAATTCCTGTAGTTATCTGTAATAACTGCATCTAGGTATGTGCACTGCACTTAGCCATAATAGAGGTGTGTGAGATCAGTTTTCTTTATTTTGCCTTATATTTATACATACGTATGTGTTCTGACTCCACCCCATACTAGATAAGGAGAACACTGAGGATAGAAATGAGGTCATAATGGGATCATGGTTCCTTCTCTAGGCATGAATAAAGGTTAAATTGTTTCACTCTTCTCTTTATTGTAGTTGATAGTGATTGGTAAATATATATGTGTTATAAGTGAGCTGGGATAACTATTGACATGTTGTCAAAAACAATCATATGCCAATTATCTTGAAATAGTGATGTGACATTTTCTAGTCTGTCAGATGATGACTATTCTAGCACTGCTATGTCCAAAATAAATAAATAAATAAATAAATAGATAAATAGATAAATATTAAGTAAGTGAATAAATAAATAAATAATAAAATTAAAAAGAAAGAAAAGGGGAAAAAAACAGTTTATATAGTTTTCCTTATGATGGAACGAGGAGAACTCTGGAAGAAGAAATAAAACATTCTATTTAAAGACATCATCCCAAACCTCAAATTGCAATGAGAACAGTTGACACAACTATTTTAGAAGGAAAACTGTAGAGCATTTTTTTTCAGTATATGATATCTGATGCCTTACAACATTTTTATATTACACTTTAGGATGCTTATTAGATATCAGATGTCTCTATCTGTACTTACCTAGCTAACTAATTAACTAGCTGTCTTAGAGAGGTTTTGTATAAGTGAACACTCAGAAAACATTTATAAATAAGAGTAGATGAGACTCCTGCATCTAGATAAATGCAAACTAATAGGATGTGTGCTTTAGTAACCACTGGCATACTAGAGACATTGGTCTTAAAATATTCAACTCATGTTTTAAAATACTTTATTTCTCACTTGAATCACATAGCATTCATATTGACTGGTGTGATTTTGATTGGAAGACATATTACCTAGAGAAGAAAAAGTCATATTTACTCATAAAGGATATCAATTGAAATATGTGATTTCAAGAAACAGTAATCACAAAAGATCCCAAGGAACTAGCTATTCTCTCTGAGTCAAAAATTCTGGTGTTTTTCTGATGTCATGCCTAATTTTCTCATCTTAAACTTTTTCAAAGAACATTTGCGTAAAACCATAGAGAACTAGTTTATAGCCATGGCTTACACATATCATACATGTATGGATAAATTAATAAATTTAATGTGATATAAATATTTTAAATGTTTTGTTTTCTAGGACTGACAGTGTCCTATTGTCAGTGAAGCTATTGATCTACTTCAGTTTCTAGAACAGAAATTTTATGCTAGTTATTTTACCACTTAAATAATTTGCTTCTAAAAATGTGAAAATACCTAAAAGTCAAACCAATAATTACTCCAAACAATATTAAAATAAATTTTATCTCTCCGTATTATTGTGAGCATGATAATTATTGACCAAAAAAATAAAAAGGTTCCCACTTACAATATGCAGGCAAATCATATCAGTTGAACAAATAAAGCTAGGACGTATGGGACAGATATGGCAGTCGTATTTGAGTGAATTATAGTATAATTTAAAAAAATCATATATCAAAACAATGTCATCAGTTAATTTTTACAAAACAACAAAAAGTCAGTTAATAATGACAAAATTATAGGAAAAATGAAGATACATCACCTTTGTTTAATGATTGGACTATTTTGGTGACTAATGTCATTAAGTCTCTCTCCTGTGATATGAGGGAGCTAAGATGTAAATTCAGGAGATCTTCTTTAGTACATGAACCAGAGGTGGAAGGCACAGAGCTTTATCCCTCTGATGCCTTAACATCCCTATAAGATCAGTGGGATTTAATCAAATCTCAGTTGGTTATGCAGAGAGAACAAAATGATCCCAGAAGTAGAAGATATTCATTCACCAATGCCTAGTCTGCCTAAAATGTAAATTCAGTTGGCATATTTCATTTGTGTGTGTGTCCATTTCTAAACAAAGCCTCACAGGGATTTTTTTTTTTTTTTTTTTTTTTTTTTTTTTTTTTTTTTTTTTTTTTTTTTTATTGGTACGGGGGCCTCTCACTGTTGTGGCCTCTCCCGTTGCGGAGCACAGGCTCCGGACGCGCAGGCTCAGCGGCCACGGCTCACAGGCCTAGCCGCTCCGCGGCATGTGGGATCCTCCCACATCAGCAGGCGGACTCTCAACCACTGCGCCACCAGGGAAGCCCGGGATATTTTTATAATACCATTTCATATGAAGAAAACTATTATTTCTTAACGTAATTCCTTTTTTTCTTTTTTCTTTTCTCTTAGGTGATAATTAATAGACCAATAACAATCTATTCGATAAAACTTTAAATTACTGAGGTCATTTATAAATAAAAGCGTTAAATCTTAAAACAACATTAAAACAGAAAATGAAATATCTTGACCCACATGAAATTTTTGCTTCTCTCAAGGTAAAATTTTAGTCTCAAGGTAAAATTTTAGTTTATAGAGAAATTTTTAGAGGGGATATAGAAAAAAAGTGGAATATCAAATAGAATATTTTTTAAAAAGGAAAGAAAGCATATCTTAAATTTCCCATTGATAATTTAGTAGGGCTAGGTAATCACAGAAAGCAGCCATCTATTTTTACCTCTTTTTTTTTTTTTTGGCGGTACGCGGGCCTCTCACTGTTGTGGCCTCTCCCGTTGCGGAGCACAGAAACACGAACCCGTGTCCCCTGCATCGGCAGGCGGACTCTCAACCACTGCGCCACCAGGGAAACCCTATTTTTACCTTTTTGATGAACAAAATGAGAAGCTGAAGTAAAGTCAATTTATTGGAGTTACCAGTGAAAAGAAACTTAGGGCATTATAACCTAAAATGTACAAGATTTAGAATGCATGCAACGCCATTTTAAAGCAGGGTAATTCCACATTAAAACAAAGGTCATATAATTTTCTAGTGCTGACCTCCAGCCACTTTATTTGGTCAGAAAACACGAGTCTGAGAATAACTTTATTTTTCCTTCTAAATGCAGGAGAAATTGGTAGACAATTTAGTATGATTTGAGAAACCAAAAGCTACAAAACATCTGTTTTGAGCGGAAAACATGCCCTAAATTTTTGTGTCAGAAGTCATTCCTTCTGGATAAGAAGTGATCTATTAAAATAAAAATGTTGTACCAGTCCCTTATCAACTTCCCGCAGGCTAGCTGAATTAATTACCTAAAAGGGGTCAGGGCGGTGAGGGCCAGGGCACAGCATCAGTGTGTTTTGACAGGGAAGTTACAAAAGGTGATGGCCTCTGGCTTAGAAAGTGCACAATGAAATACAACGTCCCAATAATGAATTCTGAATATCCAGGGAGCAGTAATACTCTAAAACAAGCCTGGAGAAGATCATAGAAATGGACATGACAGGAATACACCAAAGGGTGTGAGAGCATTGGAAAAAAACTATGTTACATTTTACACTTTAGTCTTGGGCCTGTCAAATGTAAAACATAAGGTGCTTTGATACAAGCCTCAGAAACCGAATTTTGCTCACTTCACTAAAAAAAGAAAAAAACAACAAAATTTATTTTAGGGATATGCACTAGCTTACAGAAACAAAGGGAAAGCCAAACACCAGACAGGCCTCAAGAAGAGCAGACACATGGTAATATCAGGGAACTAAGATAGCAGGATCAGTTCCACAATTTGCAAGGCCCAGTGAAAAATAAAAAATACAAGGCTCCTTCTTTAAAAATTGAGACTTTCCAGTTAGTAATAGCAGAACATTAAACCAAATGGAGGACCTTCTAAGAACCAGATCCTGTGTGACTGTAGAAGGTGCAAGCCTGTGCATTTGGCCCTGGGTTTCAGGAATGAATGGGTAATCTCTTAAAGGCTCCACCATTACAATAAGTTGGCTACTGTGGTTTTCTGTCCCTGTGCTGTGTTGATCAAGATTCATATTTCTGGAAACCACCAGAGGCCAAATTATGTGACCACACAAAAGTAGAGATGAGGGGACCTTGTTTAGCAATCCCATCAAGATTGCATGCAATCATGGGGATGAGGAGGGACTTTCTCAAAGGAAAATGAAGGCATTTTTAGCAAAGAAAGGGGAAGAATTTATTTATTGTGCAAGAAAAAACAACATACGTTCACATAAGAAGAAAAAGGAGTCCATTCTAACATTACTATGACCAACTTCTAAGAAGTTGCCTCTAAGAATATTAATAGTTTATTTATAACAGTGCTCCAGTAACGCCTCCTTTGGATCATAGGCACTCGACTTTAAATATCCCCAAATTGTTCACTTCAGTGATTCTAGGAAACTTTTTTAAAAAACAAAATTGTTTTCAGGTAAATTTCCCAATATAAATTATTATAGTATAATATCCTACTCTTCTATGAAACTATTGAAGAATAAGATAAAAAAATGTTTTAGATGAAAAAGAGATAAAAAGATCATAGAAAGTACTCTGAAGTAATATTAGCTTATATTTTCCAATCAATACGTATTTATGACCTTTAGAGTCTGGCTTAGTGAGCTCATTGACTTTTTGCCAAGCAGCTGTCTCTGGAGGGAGCAAACGGATTAGGACACAGACTCTGGAGCCAAAATTGTTGAATTTAAAGCCCAGTTTTGCTATTTGCACCCTGTTCAGTCTCTGCATCTTAGATTCCTCCTCTGTAGATTAATAATACCATAATTGACTATTAAAATATCTTAAAAGGTGACAATTCAGAACACAATTAAGACTGCTCATTAAAGAAAACATTTTTTTTTTCAGGCATTGAAAAGTAGGTATAGGGGCTTCCCTGGCAGTCCAGTGTTTAAGACTCCGCACTCCCAAGGTAGGAGGCACGGGTTCCATCCCTGGTCTGGGAACTAAGATCCTGCATGCCCCACGGCGTGGCCAAAAAAAAGAAGAAAAAAAAAAGTAGATATAGAGCAACTTAATACAGTCATTTTGGGAAGACTTGTTTTAGGAATGGAACTTCATTTCTTTCTGAGGAATTTTTTTTCCTGTTATATTTCCTTAAATGGGTAGTTATCTCTGGAGAGGAAAGAGCAAAATGGAGGTTTTCTTTTATCAGCTCTTCTTTGGTTGTGTAAAAAAAAAGGGCTGGGTATTTTCTTTTTCATCCTTATCCCTGTTTCAAAGACAATTGAGCATTGATACCAATCTGTGTTTCTGCTGCTTGTGTGAAAGAGAAACCATCCTGTGCCACCAGCACCCACCGTTATCTGGTTTTAAATGTCAAGTACACTTAAGCATAGGAAGAAAGAAACTGAAATAACATTCAAAGAGGAATATATTGGAGACAGAGTCCAACAATCTAAGTGTGTCTTTCAGACAGGAGTTAGGAAAAGATTCATCAACAGAAACCTAAAACATTTTGCAGCTTCTGACTTATCTAACCTTCTGATTTATAGCCACATATCATGTTTATATTAGTGTTTGTCTATGTTTGTGCTCTACTGATGAATAATGGAAAGGTAATTCAGCTACTTTAAACTGAAGCATTTAAATCAGTTCAGCTATGACACTGTCTTTATGTCAGTCCTTTCAAGGTCTAGCCTCAGATTCTCTTACTGGCCTCAAGGATTTTTTGTTTGTTCCTTGCAACAGATATTTATACCTTGACAGTTCTATGATGTATAATTATGTATAAATGGTGCTATATGTTTTTCACTTACACAAATAACCTGGCCTGCTATTTATACCAAGTACAATGGTTCTCCATTTCAGAGAGAAAAAAAGATTGACACCTTTTGTCTTTCTTGTCCATTCATGGTTAAGTTTGCTATTGTTTACAAAAAAAACTACATTTTTAGGATCAGCGCCATTTGATGGTTCTACATGTTGATAGTGTGCTTTTACTATCATAATGTTTATTATTATAATATTTAACATAGAAATTTGAATTAAATTCAGCACCTTTTTTGAGACAGTTTTTTAATAAGCCATCTAAACATCTTCCAAGAAAACTATTTACTATAAGATTTCACAAATCTTATTTCTTAGGACATTAATAGGTATTACGAGTGCTCAATAGATAATTATTGAAAGAATGGACAAATGAATGAATGTTTAAGGAATACAGTTCTAAAGTTAGCTGGATTCTTTACTAGGATTATTCAGCTATTATTATGCTGAATATAAGTTTTTTAAAACATATTTGACCATTAATATTTTGCTAAAAATAAAAAGCAGTTATACTTTTTAGCCCCCAAATCTATACCTGTGTTTTATGTCACATGTGGGCAATCTCTAATAGGACTGCGTTTGCAGGGCAGCTGTGTTCTAGTTACTGTGCACAACAGCTGCAATTCAAACTGACCATCAAGAGGCTGGACTGTGACCTTGTATTCCACTAATCCAAACTGAAGGATAGCTCTAAGTTCTCTTAACTGAATTATAGTTCACAGTATATTAATCACAGTATATAATATCATAATTGACTGTTTAGTATCTTAAAAGGTGATATAATTTAGGATATAATTACAACTGGTAATTGGGGAAAACAATACTTACTTATTGATATCCAGTTAATCTTCAGGTACTTTCTAATTTTTCTTAATCTTACTTTAGGCACAGAGTTGTAACTCTTCATTACTCATGATTCCAAAAGCCACTTAATTTCTAGAATTAGGACTCTGGGACAGCTTATTGGCTAGAACCTAATTATGTACTTTTCATTTAGTAGGAATAATCTTCAAAATAAGTGAGATACTACACATTGTCTTCTGTATTATTAAAAATGAGGTTTTCTCATTCAAACAGTTGTACCTCCACTAGAACTTTATATTACATAAAATAGTTCTCCCCAAGAACAAGAATCTTACTTCTTAGGAGGACCTAAATTAAAACCCAGAAGCTATGAAAATTCAGTTACACTTTCTTCTCGTGCGACTACAGTTGACCCTTGAACAACACGGGTCTGAACTGTGCTAGTCCGCTATACATGTATTTTTTTTTCAGTAAATATATAGTTGGCCCTGCATATCCGTGGGTTTCATATATGCAGATTCAATCAACCCAGGATCTCAAATAATACATGATCCAGTGTTGATTGAATCTTGGGATATGGAGCTCATGGAGTTGGAGGGCCGACTGTGGAATTTGAGCATACATGGATTTTGATAATACGTCCTTTGTCCTGAAACCAATCTCCTGCAGATACTGAGGGACAATGGTACTTGATATCTATATTCATACTCCAAATGAGTTTCTATCATTTTATTATTGTTATTTCTGTCATTGTTGTTGTTTTAATTCTACTTGTTTTAGTTCTGCTTCTTTCTGTATCTACCCATAACGTACTGACTACCTTAAATAGTTTTGCCTAGGTAAAGCTTCAAAGATAAATCTGAAAAGTGATCCATGGGAAATTGCAATATGTAAACCCGTTATTTAGGATTAATAAGGTAGAATTCTTAGCACACGTGTTTAGTGTATGTGAAATTGCCATATATTAATTTATTCAACAGCGACTTGGAAATATAAGGATCACTGAAGGAGAGCATCACCTTATTTGGTGTTACTGGACCAAAAGGAAGAGGCAGTTAGTGCAGCCTGAGGTAGCTGGAAGGATTGGAGAGGATTTCCTGGGAGAGAGGGTGCACTAATCCAGGCTTAAAGGATAAGTATAAATGAGCCACATTATGTCAAAACTCACATATATCCTGGAGAAAATTATATCCAGTGAGTGTGATAAGATATGTCTAACTTATTCTGCTATTACACTACGTGTTTTGTTTGTCTTACTAAGGCAAGTGGCACAGTGGGCTGGAGGTACACCCCTGGAATTCATGTATTTAAAAGTAAGTCCAGGTGCTTTTTGTGTATGTATGAGTGAGTTTGACAAGATACTTAGAAATTCTTGATTTTGGGTAATACGGAAAATTTTACTTTTCTAGTTGAAATTGAATGTAGACCATCACAGTGCCTTTTGTTACCTCAAGAATGGAATCTGGGAAATTTGGTTGATAAGTGTGATGTAGGTTTTACTAATCTTTCTCAAACTGATAAAGTTTTGTGGTTCTAAAGATTTACTCAAAGTCAAAATCTCCAGTTCTTTTAGCTTTGAAAAGCATTGGAGTTTTACAGTTTCCTTGCCGCTATGTATTCTGCCAGTAATTTTAGGTATTGCCTTTATGTCAAGTTACAGCACAAGAATTGATTTTCTGTTTGGAAACACTACTTCCTATATTATACTTTCATGGCTAATACTTATTACACTTAGTTTGCCAGGTCTTGAATATTTTAAAAAGGTGAAGGGCATAGAAAAGTCTTTTAAAACTATGTAATTGACTATAGGTTGTATAACTTTTAGCATATCTTCAGTGGTATGTATTATATCAGAATTTTTATTGTAATAGACCCTAGCTGCAATATTTGTAAAGAATTGCATTTTGTAAAGGTTACTTAGATACCTAGAGGCAAATTGAAGACATTCTATAGTTTTGTTTTGTTTTTTAAGAATGTTCTGATGTAATACAAATTATTGTAAGCAAATATACAGTTACATATTTTTTATAAATTTTCTTATAAATTATATCTAAAAACCCATTGTGTGCTCTCCTTAAATGGTCATAAGAGGAGACTTTTACGTACAAATTCTTAAAATGATGACATTAAGTTCTAAATACATTATGCGATAATGAAATAGGATGGGTTTTATAGTGATACTTTGGTTCTAAAAGATTAATCAAATTCCCTACATGATATGGATGTGAAGCAAGACCTTGGTACTTTTGTGACTTATTTTCCTGATATTGAAGGAAAAGGGCAGGCAATAAGTAGCATTGGGAAAAAAATTATTTTCAAAAATATAATTTACATCTCTAAAAATGATGATTCTCATTTTACTGATTCTATTACCCTACAAATATGAAACTCTTACAGCTGAAAAAAATTCATTTAAAAAAAAGAAAGAAGTTTCATAGTAAGGCAAGTCATATTAGAGCTTGAATTTGTGACTAAAAAAGAAAGATTATTTTTTCAAAGCAAATATAAAATAATAAATTGTGTATTTCTTTCACTAAAGAATCTTAAATTAATTATAATATGTAAATTATATAAATTATAATATATAAAGTACACCAAATAGGTAACTATAAAATATGTATCTTAGATAACTATAGAAGATGCCAAGTGTCTAAAATATATTTATAGAATTCTGTCACCAATCAAGACATTAACTGTAAAATAATATAGTAAAACTCTTATAAATGTATTTGAAAGTGAATTTAATAACAGTTTACTACAGTGGAATTGAACTATTTTAAAAAGCTCTTTGGTATCATAGTGAGATAATTATTTCTCGGAGATCAGATTTTGTTTGACTTTAATTTGTTTACCTTGTATAGTTCAAAATTTTCCAAATGAAATCAATTCTGTGGAGTGGTGGATGAGAGGGTGGGAAAATTTTCCTGACCCCCAGAATAGAGAAGTGTAAAATAAAGAAAATGTTGAAGATAGGAGTCTGCAAACATATCAGAGAATCGATGTTGTTTACATGATGAATTTCCTGGAAGACTAGAGAGAAGGAACTTATGTTTTTTAAAAAATATTTGGTTGATATCTGTTAGACACAGGAAGACCAGCCAGTTTATGAGGTTTTCTAAATTGAGAATCACTTCTGTAATATCAGGGGACAATAAATTAAAATTTGATCTCTATCTATATAAAATATTTTTAATAATTCTGTGCCCTCAACTTTCTGACAGCTTGAATGCTCTGGCAAAGAAAAATGATTACACTATTAATTCAGTCATAGCATAATTAAAACTTACAATATCTACAATTAAATGAGTAATTGCCAAGTGAAAAATGTATACATGTGCACAGACAGATTTTGTTGTATATCTTTGTATGTGTGAACATGGGAGTTTTTAAACAATAATTTGAGTCGCTCTTTGCTGAACTTTATTGTACTACGTTCATCTCTATATTTATCAATTCTAATTCTTTTTCTTACAGAAATGATCTTTAAACTGGATCTTAAATGTCATGTGAAAACAAAAGTAGAGAATGGCAGGGAGAAACATGGATGACATTAATGGCATGGAGAAAAGTTGCTAAACAAAGGCAATCAACTCAGTCATTTCTTTTTATGATTAAACAACTACTTTCAAAGTTTGTATGAGCAGGTTTACATTCATAGAATATCTACATTCTTGAAAATTTTGGAGAAGGAAATTCTAACTGTTGTAGGGCATAGGAGTCCTTAGTATTTAATCTTATTCCCTAAGGTCGTAACCTAATATTTTACTACTGTAGCTTCAGTGAAAATAACATAGATAAATACAAGTATATTTAAAATTTTAACCTTATTAAGAGATGATGCAGTATGAAGATAAGAGCACTGGACTAGAAGTCAGGAGACTGGAATTCTACACCTTCTAGCTGTGTGATACTTAGAAAATTAATTTAGGTTTGAGCTCCTTATATATTAAATAGGAATGTTAAAATAGATCTATAATGCTTTCTGTAGCACTAAATTTGATTATTCTTTTGATATGAGATGCAAAGGAGATTTCCTTGAAGAAGTGATGTATTTTAAGGCAAGATCTGGAAGGTGGGTAAGCAACACTTTTTCATGCACATAGAAGAACATGTGTAAAGTTCCTGAGGCAGGTTGGAGCTTGGCATGTTTCAGGTCCTGAATGAAGAGCAGTGTGATTGGAACTTAAAAAACAAGGAGGTAGGGCTTCCCTGGTGGCGCAGTGCTTGAGAGTCCGCCTGCCGTTGCAGGAGACGCGGGTTCGTGCCCCGTTTCGGGAGGATCCCACATGCCGCGGAGCGGCTGGGCCCGTGAGCCGTGGCCGCTGGGCCTGCGCGTCCGGAGCCTGTGCTCCGCAAATGGGAGAGGCCACAACAGTGAGAGGCCCGCATAACGCAAGAAAAAAAAAAAAAAAAAAAAAAAAAAAAAAAACAAGGAGGTAGTTGTTAGACGATGAAGTGTGGTGAGGCAGATAGTTGCTAGATTATGGAGAACCTTGTTGGTTATGTTAAGGTATTTGGATTTTATCTTACCTTTCCCCATATCTTGCCTTTCTTATACCCATCAGTTAAGCTACTAGTGAAATCCTCCTCATATGTAAATTAATATGTAAATGTAAAATATCAACACGTTCTTAAAACCACTATCCTCCTGTGGAAGGATGGATGCTGGTTTCATCCTTTCCAGAAATACAGCTAAATATTCAATTATAATACAATTTGAGATACAAGTATTTTCCTAAGATGACACTTTCAGTTAAACAATATATTTTGAAAGAAAACATAAGAAAAATACATAGTTTATTCATCAACCAAGCCTTTTTGTAGTTAGTTCCCTAAACATTTTTTTATTAGGTTCTGGGATGCCAGTTCATGAATATAGATGCATACCTTCATGCCTGTCTTAGAATTATTCAAAGCTAAGATTTAATTTACCATAAATAACCTGGACCTTTTTGAAATGAGGTTTAAATAACAATAAGTTTCCCAAAGTATGGTTTTTAAAAGCACAATATTATTTTCTTCAAATCTACTTAATGAAGCTTTGGAAGGCAGTTGTATACGTATGCTTATTTATTATGCTGTACAAATGGAGATTACTTTTACTTTTCATTCCTTGGAAATCTAGTTCAGAAATCATAGGCACATTATAAAGTGTAAATCATTGAGATCCCTAATGACTGCAGATATTTGCTATCATGAAAGGTGTCAGTACACTAAATAAGGATTAGCTCCTATGACAGGTAAGAGCATCAATCTTTTGCAACTGACATTTTCTTGTATTTTGTTAGTAATTTGGGCCATTATGTTGGGAAGTTTTCAAATGATTGAAGAATACATATGGGTGGGAAGAAAATATCTCAGTATCCAAATGATAGTTCTAGTTATAACCAAATGATTAAAAAATAAGGAAAATACTTTTATTTTCTCTTCCTGGTAAGGAAAAATTCTTTAATCACTGTATAGTTTATGTCAGGATATATATTTTCCCATTAAACTTATCTGTCATACTAAAAATAGAATTGCAGCAGAACTTTTGAACTAGCTTGGTAGAAAATTTCTTTCACACAAAGGAGCCCAGTGACAAAAGTACAGAGCCAATTCACCATAGTAGTTGAGTCAAACGTTTTAAATACCAGTTGAAACTCTCCAGTTTCTCAAGTTGAAACTTTCAAGAATATATTTAATGTAACATTTATGAATTTTGCTGTTAATTTTACTCAAAAGCTTTAGTATCTAAAACGTACAGACTAAGAAAGGCCCATAAGTCTCAATCTGACTCTCTAAATGTTACTAAATTTTCAATTATAAAGACGCGGTTGGCATTTATAATCAACAAGGCAAGTGAAAATATTACTGAGCAATTCTAGCAAAGATTCATGGAGATGATACAGAGAGGGTGAAGTGTATACGGATGTGCTCAGTGGAGATTACATTGTCTTTGTTTTTTGTTTGCAGTAGTTATGGTGATTAATGAACCACTGTATTGGGCTTCAGTATCTTACCCTTGTGTGTGTGTGTGAAGTGAACGGACTATCTGTTTTGATATAAAGCACATTTCTTCAGTTTTCTGGACAATAATAATTCAGGGTGTTGGCAGACAGAGAGCTATATATCCTGAAGTACATGAATTGCATCATGTCATGAGCCCTGCTAATGCAGGAACAGGAGAGCACCTGAACCTTGCTCTACCCTCCCGGCCTTATTATGGGTTGTCTGTGCCAGGGGAAACTATGACTTCATATTAGAGACTTTTCTCCTTTTCTTATCAATTTCAGGGATGGATTGTTTTAGGTGTATTTGCCCAGAGACACATGGGTATTTTTGGCCCAATCATAGTCTATTGTTAAACACATTAGTATTCAAAATATTTAATAATTGTAATTCCCCAGGCACCAATCAATCAGAAATACAATGACCATAAATATAGACTAGGATACCTGTGCCGGCCTGTGCAGCTGAGTAGCAGACCTGATTAACAGCCCATTTTACTAACTGACTCAACCTAATGAAGAATGGTTTTGATTATTGTGGTGTTGCAGCCCACTCTTTTTCATGTAGAAATAAATGGGTTTGTTTTCCATATGGGAAAGAATATTAGCTGTTATTTTTTGGTATCAATTATTAAGCAGTTAATGTTCATGGTGAGCCTCTTGAGGTCAGTGACAGAGTCCTATTAATCTTTGCAACACCAGCCGCTGTTGCTCTGCTGGACACAATGTGGATGTTTTCCATAACTGTGACATAATGCCATCATTCTCTTTCTTGTTGGAATTAAGGATAGATCCAAACTTTTGAAGTGTAAAACAAATGGCTAATTTTATCTTCTAAGTACACTTCTGCATATGGTCCATTCGTAACTGTCTGAAACAGCAGTGATCCTTAGATGCGTAAATGCTAAACTGTAATCCTTAGAATCTCAGTAATTTCCTGAAATTAGTTGCAGAACTTCACACTGGTGTGGTTTCTGAAAGCTTTTTCAGTCTTTATTGATGTTTAGATACATAACTGGACAAATAGGTTCAAAGAAACAGCAATCTAATTAGAAGGAATTATAAAATTGTTAGATTAGTTTATTGTAAGAGTGCTGGGAAATTTGGAACCGTGGGTGGCAGCCCTGCATTACATAAAAATTCACCTTCCAGAAAAATGTCTGTGTACAAATGAGAGTTGTATGCATAGATTATTACAAAGAATTGTTCATTCATTCATTATTGTATTCATTTGTTCAACTTCAATTATACAATTATTTACTGAGTCAGCTTAATACGTGCCAGACACCAGGCAAGTTCACAACTTAAACCTGATAAATCTTCGAAAATTCTATTATAACTAAAATACTGTTACTTGTGCTGTGAATTTTAATTTTTATATTTTATTTTATTCTTATTGGTCTTAGACACTAAAATAAAATAAAAACCTTTAAGAATGATTGTATAGCTCACTACAAGTTGTATATAATTAAAATGAATCAGTCATATCTAATAAAATATATTTTATTTTTTAAATTTTTTATTTTATATTGGAGTATAGGTGATTAACAGTGTTGTGTTAGTTTCAGGTGTACAGCAAAGTGATTCAGTTATACATATATATGCATCTATTCTTTTTCAAATTCTTTTCCCATTTAGGTTGCAACATAATATTGAGCAGAGTTCCCTGTGCTGTACAGTAGGTTATTGTTGGTTGTCTATTTTAAATATAACAGTGTGTACCTGTCAGTCCCAAACTCCCTAACTATCCCTTCCCCTGTGGTAACCACAGGTTCTCTAAGTCTGTGAATCTGTTTCTGTTTTGTAAATAAGTTCATTTGTATCATTTCTTTTTAGATTTTGCATATAAGTGATATCATACAATATTTGTCTTTCTCTGTCTGACTTCACTCAGTATGACAATCTCTAGGTCCATCTGTGTTGCTGCAAATGGCATTATTTCATTCTTTCTAATGGCTGGGTAATATTCCATTGTATACATGTACCACATCTTCTTTATCCATTCCTCTGTCGATGGGCATTTAGGTTGCTTCCATGTCTTGGCTATGGTAAACAGTGCTGCAGTGAACAGTGGGGTGCATGTTTTTTTACGGATATATGCCCAGGAGTGGGATTGCAGGATCATATGGTAGCTCTATTTTTAGTTTTTTAAAGGAACCTCTGTACTGTTCTCCATAGTGGCTGTATCAATTTACACTCCCACCAACAGTGCAAGAGGATTCCCTTCTCTCCACCCCCTCCAGAATTTATTGTTTGTAGATTTTTTGATGATGGCCATTCTGACCAGTGTGAGGTGATATCTCATTGTAGTTTTGATTTGCACTTCTCTAATAAGTAGTGATGTTGAACATCTTTTCATGGGCCTCTTGGCCATCTGTATGTCTTCTTTGGAGAAATGTCTATTTAGGTCTTCTGCCCATTTTTTGACTGGGTTGTTTGTTTTGATGATATTAAGCCACATGAAAAAAAAAATATATATATATATATATATATTTTTTTTAATTACGCGGGCCTCTCACTGTTGTGGCCTCTCCCGTTGCGGAGCACAGGCTCCGGACGCGCAGGCTCAGCGGCCATGGCTCACGGGCCCAGCCGCTCCGCGGCATGTGGGATCCTCCCAGACCGGGGCACGAACCCGTGTCCCCTGCATCGGCAGGCGGACTCTCAACCACTGCGCCACCAGGGAAGCCCCGAAAATATATTTTAAAAATGAAAATATAAATGATGCTTTGTGTAATTATAGGTATGTTTTATTTTTTTCAATTTTTGTTTCTGTTCAATTGCTTGCTTGTTTTTCACGAGATGCAGAATCTTGTGACTAAGAGCTCGAGTGCACTGCCTGCGTTCAAATCTCTGCTCTGTTGTTTGTTTGCTGTATTGCCATTAGCATGTACCTTAACCTTTTTGAGATTCAAATCCCTCAACTGTGAAATGGGGATTTTAATACCTCAAAGAGTGTATGAGTATTAAGTGGTTTAGCATATATGAAGTCCTTACAGGACTACCTGAGATACATTAATTATTATTGTATATATATGCATGTTAAATGGCTAGTAGGAAAAAAAATATCTTATCCTGCTTCTGTACTTAGGTTGGTTCATCTCAGGTCAACTTCTTAATAGCTATTTTAATTTGAGAAAAATTACTTATCTGGGCCTATTTTCTCATATGTAAAATGAAGATACTCATTATAGCTACCTCTTGGTTTTGTTCAAGGTTTGGATAAATTAACACACATGAAGTGGTTAGCACAGTACTTGGCCCACAGTCAATCCTCAAAAAATGTTAGCTATGAGTATTTATTATTTCATTGTAAATGTAAAGTGGGGATAATAATTAATATGATCACTTCAAATAACAATTGTGATCATGAATATACCCATAAAGACAAGTCAACAATTGTGTGATCCATAAATGTGTTTCTTTGCTAATTATCCGATACGTTATAAAATGTTATACTATTTGTGAATAATCAGATTTGGATAAAATTAACCAAGGACGTATTTTTTTATTTGCGTCTTGGCCTGACCTTGGTGGCAGGCTCTAAGGCAATTCTGTGTTTTCTCATTTTAGGTTGCAAAGTGACCTTGTCATATACTTCAGTAAATAATATACATAAAAGCTATTGAAATTGAGCATAAGTTTCATAAATATCCTGAGCTATGTTATAGTATTGCCATTATTGTATAGGCCCATTAGTTGTTTTTTTTTTTTTTTTTTTTT
>NW_006775603.1:1630425-1638526 GCF_000442215.2 Lipotes vexillifer
GCCTCTCACTGTTGTGGCCTCTCCCCTTGCGGAGCACAGGCTCCGGACGCACAGGCTTAGCGGCCGTGGCTCACGGGCTCAGCCGCTCCACGGCATGTGGGATCTTCCCGGACCAGGGCACGAACCCATGTCCCCTGCATCGGCAGGGGGACTCTCAACCACTGTGCCACCAGGGAAGCCCCTTTATTTTTTAAAAATTTTTTATTTATTTATTTTTTTTAGGCCCATTAGTTTTAATGAATGGAAACAAATTTAGAAAAACTCATTAAAAATGACTATTTTCATAGGCTGCTGTTTTCATACTATTTTTATATCTGCCTCAGGCATATTTGGAAAATTGTTAATCTTAATATCTTTTCTTTATATATACCTTCAATATAAGCATGTTATTTTCAAAATGCAGTATTTAAAAATAATTGTTTATATCAAGTAGAATAAAATATTTTCCACACATTACTATGCTAAAAATATAATGATTATTTGATAAGCATGCTAATTACATATGAAGTTATGCATCTCGCAGTTATTTCACTATTTTCACATAAAATCCTATGCATACTAGTCTTTCTTAATCCACAAAATGGTTGAATCCACAATTGATTAATTTAGTAATTTAAAATAATAATTACCAAAATTATTTTATCCCAAGTTTTGGTTTCTTAATCTTTTCTTTCCAGTTAATTTTTAAGCATATTTTCAGAAAATCTCTATATGAAATTTCTCTTTCAGTGATTACTTTTGAATTTCAACATTTTTAAAAGAGTTAAATAAGTGTAAACCCATTGTTATCATGTATAAATTAAATTCCATTTGGGGAAAAAAAATCACATTCTAAAATAGTGATTGTCATTGAACCTTATTACCACTACATATAAAATGGACAAATAACTTCATAATTTTGACAGAAAGTTTCAGAATTTCCAAAGACTAATGTGAAGAAATAATGAGAGTCACAAGGAAGTTTTTTCTAGCTGACTACTGACATTGATCAACAGCTTGGAAAATACTACTTTGAATATGCTACCTAGTAATTTTTGTTCATTTTTTTCTTGTTAGGAACCTTTCCCTGAAATTAACAAAAGAGATTGATCAGGAAGCCAGGTGTCCCCATATCAGGGGAACACCCAGCAGTCCATCTGCGGATTGGCCCCTGCCAGGTGTGGAAGAAAATGGAGGCATCGATTCTCTGCCATTCAGACTGATGCTACAGGACTGCACAGCCGTCAAGACATTATTATTAAAGATGAAAAGAGTTCTTCAAGAGGTAATGGTTTGCTCTAAGATTAATGTTTTCAGTGCTGGTAGAAGTGCTGGTAGAAGTGTTTTCAGTGCTGGTGAAGTCAGTAGACCTGGTTAGTCCCTGCTTCTATCAATAGTTAACTGCATAACACTGGGCAGGGGTCAGGAACTTAGCCTTTCTCATATGTCAAATAACGGGTTTGTAGTTCTGTTTATAAGGTACTCTTCCCCAAAATTCTAAGATTCTGTGAAGGAATTAAAAAAGAATAAATTTATACCAGGTCTGGGAAAAGTCATATAAAGAGAAATGGGCATCAGCTGTTATGTTTTTAAAAAGCTATTGAGAGACCTATTAACTGGACTTCATTTTAATGATATTGAGACTTTATATGATACCATAAAAGTAGTTTATTTAGTCATTTTTGTTCCAATAACAATTAATCTAGTAAAATTTCATCTGAATGTTTGATTGATTTTGCCCATTGACTCCAGGTGCCCTCTTTCAGTCTATGCTGTTAGATGATGAGCTAGTCAGGAAAATACGCAGTGGAGTCTTTCATCTTTATGTCCAAGAATCAGCCATTCTTTAGGATTCAAGTATGTTACGGTTTTATAATTGCAACAGTTATTTTCTTTGAGGGATTTCTATAAAAAGTGTAAACAATATTATTTCAAAGATGTAAAATGAGGGGACCAAAATTTTAAACGACTTTCCTCTAGTGGGTGTGAATTCAGAACAACAGCCTGAGATTTCTGACTCTCAATTCAGTGACATTTTATCATGTCCTATTATCGTTTAACTGATTTCTCATTATTGATAAGGGATGTTAATAAGTAGTGTGAGAACAGAAAAATACAACTATTTAATGAGTAGTATTATGACTCACTTACAATGATGACCACTGATAGTTCCTTTTCTAACACTGATAATAATAATAATAACAACACTGGTGGCTACCACTGGAGGCCAGAAATGAATCAGGGAGAGAGAAGGGAATTTAAGAGAAGTGATTGTCATAGCCTATTAGGGGCATCCAGTCATGTATTCCTGTCAGCTATTAAAGTAATAACTGGAAGAGATCTCTGCATCCCAAACCAGTTTATATCTCTGGGGTGGTCTTTGTGTCTATGCAGTGGTGTGTAGGAGTGGTATGCTTATATTTGATCATTGTTAGAATTTCAGGAATCTTATGAGCTGACAGTTAAGCACAGGCATTAAAAAAATTAAATTATATACACTTATAATGAAACAAATCATATTTTTAAAAGGGTAATAAGTACTGAAATCTCTACATTTCCTACTAACTTTACTATATTTTACTATTAATTACACTTGTGAGCTTATTTACATCTATTGGATCTATATGTAGAAATACTATATAATAGCTAATGTGCATATTTCCCAATTGTGCATTCATTTATGTCACTTTGTTGGCTTGAAATCAGCCACATGGGAATATTATGCCACAGAAATTGGCAAACAATGCAAGGTAGGGCTTTTAAATTTTGGAGAGCTGTTGTTAAATATTTACCAGTACACCGCTATATGTATGACTATATGGTTTCTATATTGACAACATAAGTGTTTCTTTCTGCACCAGTCCAGGCTTCCTGACCTTTTGCTTGACATGTAGTCTGAACCTCTCTGAACAACGCAAACTTAATAATAGCTGTTATATTAAAAGATATTAATCTCAAAGTCTGTAACAGTCAAGTATTCAGTTTTCTACCTCTCTCTTTGGTCTGGATTTTAATTTAAAAAAATCAAAAAAGTAAAAGGAAGTAGGAAAAACTGACAGGAAGAGTCATGGGGCTTTATTATGGTACTTAATTTTATAATTTAAAAATATGCAGTGATATTCACTATAAAGTTAATATTCAGAATATACTGAGATTGTTTTTCTATTTCTATCTGTTTTTTTTCATTAAAGAGTATTTGAAGAAACTGAAGAGAATTGACTTTTAAAGCTAATGTAAAATGAACAATAATTACATCTGTTTGTTAAGCCCATTCAGAGATCAGGGGGTCTTACTCTTTATGGTCAGCAAGAAAAACAATATTATTATATGATTAGCATTAACATCTGTTCTAGAAAAAAGATATTCATAATAGGTGCCTTTAAAGAAAACTGAAATATTCTCTAAGCACAATATTATTATATGATTAGCATTAACATCTGTTCTAGAAAAAAGATATTCATAATAGGTGCCTTTAAAGAAAACTGAAATATTCTCTAAGCCATGAGGTTTTTTTTTTTTTTTCTTGCGTTATGCGGGCCTCTCACTGTCGTGGCCTCTCCCATTTGCGGAGCACAGGCTCCGGACGCGCAGGCCCAGCGGCCATGGCTCACGGGCCCAGCCGCTCCGCGGCATGTGGGATCCTCCCGAAACGGGGCACGAACCCGCGTCTCCTGCATCGGCAGGCGGACTCTCAAGCACTGCGCCACCAGGGAAGCCCAAGCCATGAGTTTTTAAATGGCAATTCAGATGTCATTGCTGAATTTAATTCCAGCTATTCATTTTAGATTAATAATACCTTTTTTAACATAGACAAATAGAGTTTATTTCTATTAACTTATTTTTATGATGCTTAGTAGTCCACCTGTGTATACAGATAATTTTTTTTAATAGATCTTTATTGGAGTATAATTGCTTCACAATACTGTGTTAGTTTCTGTTGTACACCAAAGTGAATCAGCCATATGCATACACATGTCCCCATATCCCCTCCCTCTTGAGCCTCCCTCCCACCCTCCCTACCCCACCCCTCTAGGTCATCGCAAAGCACCCAGATGATCTCCCTGTTCTATGCTGCTTCTTCCCACTACAAATAATTTTTAACTGTAGAATATCCCAATTATTTTATTTTTAAGATGAAAAAAGTCATTAATGAATTTAGTGTATCACACTGGAAACCACTCCTATTTGAGATTTTTCCAATGCTACTCTGTTGACATCTTAGATTTTAATTCTGAGATAGGTCAAGTGTGAGTAATCTGATGGAAGCTCACACTGCCAATTTTATCCCCCTTCTTTGGTGATCATTTGCTATTACAACCCCAAATATCAATTCCTTTATTTAAAAAAAAAAAAAAAAAAAAAAAGGCTGGCTTTGGGCCCTAAGAAATTCTGTTGTCACTTTATTTTTTCATATTAGTGATATTTTTAAAAAAGTGACTACAGCAAGGGAGAACTATATAAATTTTTCTTCCTTTTTTGTTAACTTTTTCACATAACTCCATTACCTGTA
Source organism: Lipotes vexillifer (assembly GCF_000442215.2). Classification (NCBI taxonomy): domain Eukaryota; kingdom Metazoa; phylum Chordata; class Mammalia; order Artiodactyla; family Lipotidae; genus Lipotes; species Lipotes vexillifer. The sequence continues at coordinate 1,634,915 of NW_006775603.1, forward strand.
AAAGAAGAAAATATTTAATACAATATCTACAGAAATAGTTTTTGTTTTGATGTTTCCTTTCAGTTTGCACTGTTCTCTTTTTGTTATTCTCTTATAGAATTTGTTTGTACTGTACGGTAACTGACCAAGAAGACTACTGGGAAGAGATTTTAGGTGCAGTGCATAGTTTCTAGTAAGATAACAGCTAATAAGAATGTTTATCCAAGATTGTTTGCAATGCCCCTCCACCCAACATGCTTGCCTTTTTTTTTTAAACATCTTTATTGGGGTATAATTGCTTTACAATGGTGTGTTCGTTTCTGCTTTATAATGAAGTGAATCAGTTATACATATACATATGTTCCCATATCTCTTCCCTCTTGTGTCTCCCTCCCTCCCACCCTCCCTATCCCACCCCTCCAGGCGGTCACAAAGCACCGAGCTGATATCCCTGTGCTATGCGGCTGCTTCCCACTAGCTATCTACCTTACGTTTGGTAGTGTATAGATGTCCATGCCTCTCTCTTGCTTTGTCACAGCTCACCCTTCCCCCTCCCCATATCCTCAAGTCCATTCTCTAGTAGGTCTGTGTCTTTATTCCTGTCTTACCCCTAGGTTCTTCATGACATTTTTTTCCTCAAATTCCATATATATGTGTTAGCATACAGTATTTGTCTTTCTCTTTCTGACTTACTTCACTCTGTATGACAGACTCTAGGTCTATCCACCTCATTACAAATAGCTCAATTTAGTTTCTTTTTATGTCTGAGTAATATTGCATTGTATATATGTGCCACATCTTCTTTATCCATTCATCCGATGATCATGCTTGCCTTTTTAATTATGTTTAACAAATGTTCCTAGCAAATTTCCTGAATCATATAAGACATTTTTTTTAAAGTTAGATAGATGTTAAACAAATTAAAAAAATGTTGACATGAGCAGGGGAATCTAACAATAAAATTAGATTAGTGAAAATCAGAGAACTATTTGTTCGAGAATCAATATAATTTACAAGTGCAGGTAGTTGACATAAACATTTGGGTTTGCCATTGAATAATGAGCTCTAACCCATTTTTCTTTTTTTCTCAACAATCTAGCAGTTCAAACTAATTTTATTATCTCTAAAAAATAATAATGGGAAACTTTCAAGGATAATTTTAAACATAAACTTCTTATTTATTTTTAAATATAATACATAAATATATGACAAAATTTGGAGTGTTTTGAACTTCACCATAAATCATTGTATGGTGGGCGTTCCTTAAAGATTTTTTTCTTTTAGCACATTTTGGTGAAATGATTCCAAAATCTATAACGACGTTCTTATAAACTAACATTTTCCTATCAGCAAATCTCAAAAGCAAATGAAAAGCCTGTAGAATAGGAACTCCGACAATGGTTAATTACAGAAGGAAAAAGCAACAGTGGAGAGTCATGACGCAAGGAAATTCACCAAAAACAAGCAATTACCCATGTAAATCTAGATAACAATATAATAATTAGACTGCTCTTTATATTTATCTTTTGAAAATAACAAAATTCCAAGTTTCTGCTACCTACTTTATGTTTATTTGTTTGTTTTTGCTTGCATAAAAATTTGTTTAAGATAAAAATTGGAAAAAGATACACCACAAAAACTGCAAATGCAAGAAAACTAGAGTGGCTCTACCCATGTCAGGTAGATATAAAGATAAGATATATCACCAGAATCAAAGATTCTGATATTACAATGATAATGATACATCAATGATAATACAACATTTTAAAGCATTTATACTCCAATAAAGATGTGAAAAATACACACACACACACACACACACACACACACACAAAAGAGTCAGTTCATCAGGAAGACATAACAGTCATACATGTGGATGACCTATGTGTGTAACTTGTAAATATATGTTGCAAAATCTGACAGAACTAAATGAAGAGGTAGGTACTTCACAATCATAGTTGAAGATTTTAACTCTCTTCTCTCAATAACTGATAAAACAACTAAAAATCAAGAAAGTTTCAGAAAATTTGAGCAACATATTTAACTTCTTTAGTAATGACTTACTTTTACATAACAGAATTATACCAGCTTTTCAGTGTGTGTGGAACATCACCAAGACAGAGTATATGCTGGGTAAGAGAAATATTTTCAAATAAATTTCAAATGTAGACATCTATGTAATACATTTTTTGAGAACAGTGGAATTAAATTAAAAATCATGAATAATCAAGTAACTAGAAAAACATCAAATATTTTGAAATTAAACAGCAAACTTCGGTATACCCCATGGATCAATTTAGAAACCTCAGGGAAATTTTAAAGTGTTTCAAATGAGATGGTAATAATAATAGAATAAATCAAAATTCATGGGATATAGTTGAAACCATGCTTGGAGGGAAATTTATAACTTTAAAAGTTTATGTTTAAAGTAATTTAATTTATAACTTTATATTTAAAGTAATAAAGTGCCATAATTAATAACTAATTTTCTCCTTAAGAAGCTAGAAAATAATGGTAAATTAAACCCCAAGGAAGTAATAGAAATAAATATAAAAAACAAAATTAATAAAATTGAAAACAAATAATAGAAAATTTACGAAGTGCTCAAATTGGTTCTTTGAGAAATTTAAAAAAATGTAGAAGAGGGCTTCCCTGGTGGCGCAGTGGTTGAGAGTCCGCCTGCCGATGCAGGGGACATGGGTTCGTGCCCCGGTCCGGGAAAATCCCACATGCCGCGCAGAGCGGCTGGGCCCGTGAGCCATGGCTGCTGAGCCTGCGCGTCCGGAGCCCGGTGTCCGGAGCCTGTTGCTCCACAATGGGAGAGGCCGCAACAGTGAGAGGCCCGTGTACCGCAAAAAAAAAAAAAACAAAAAAATGTAGAAGAAAAAAAAGAAAAGAAGAAATACAGATTACTAATATCAGCAATGAATTGCTGGGAGAAATAATCAGTACAAATCTTACAGGAATTAAAATGATAATAAGGAAATGTTATAAACAATAGTCTGGCAATAAATATGACAATTTGGATGAAAATCACAAATCCCTTGTAAAATACAACTTTCCATAACGACACAAGAAGAAATTAAAAATCAGAATAGTCCAATTTCTATTAAAGGGATATATTTTATTATTAAAAAAGAGAAAATGATCCCCATAAAGAAAATCTAAGTCCAGGAGGTTTTACTGGTGCATTCTGACAAATATTTAAGAAAGACTTAAAACTAATATTATGCAAAAAAGTTTAGGAAATAGAGAAGCAAGATATGCTTCTCACCTCTTTGGTGTGGCAGACATAGGACTATTATAATCTGGCAAAATCTTTATAAGTAAAATGAAATCACAGGAAAATTTCTCATATATATATATGGAGAGAGAGAGAAAGAGGGATGCAAAAGTCTTTTAAATTACTAAATAAAATAGGCATAATAAAATATATAATGAGGGCTTCCCTGGTGGCACAGTGGTTGAGAGTCCGCTGCCGATGCAGGGGACACGGGTTCTTACCCCAGTCCGCGAAGATCCCACATGCCGCGGAGCTGCTGGGCCCGTGAGACATGGCCGCTGAGCCTGCGCGTCCGGAGCCTGTGTGCTCCACAATGGGAGAGGCCACGGCAGTGAGAGGCCCGCGTACCG
>NW_006775603.1:1638536-1678190 GCF_000442215.2 Lipotes vexillifer
ATATATATATATATATATATATATATATATAAAATGACCTATTTGGTTCTACTGCAAGAATGCAAGGTTTGTTTAGCATTCAAAAACCAGTCAGTGCAATTCACTATAGTAATAAACTATAAAAAGGAAAAAGTACATGAGCATATTAATAGGTGAAGAAAACATTTGAAAAACTAAAACATAAATTTATGGTTAAAAGAGAGAAAAACTGAACACAGTGGTAGTAGAGGGGAATTCCTATCCCTACAGCTAATATCCATACTTAATGAGGTAAAACGGAAGCTGCTAATACTATTAACAAAGCAAGAATGTCCACTCTCCCCACTTTTAATGAGCATTGTGCTGGAGGTTCTAGCTAACAATAGGCAAGAAAAAGCATTACAAGCATAAATATTGGAAAGAAAAGATAAAACTACCTGTATCCGAAGATGCAAGATGTTTATATAGATATCCCTAAGGAATCAACAAGAAAGTTAATGATAAGCCTAGTAGGAATAATAAGTGATTTAGCAAGGTCGAAGGGTACAAAGATAGAATTTTATAATTAAATTATGTATTGTTCCATAGCAAATTATCTAGTGGACTAAAACAGACATTTGCTGTCTCATAGTTTTTGTGGTCAGGAATTTGAGAGCAGTTTACTACTGCTTCTGGCTGAAGGCCTTTCATGAGGTGGCACTCGAGATGTCAGCCATAACTGCAGTCATGTGAAAGTTTGACTGGGCTTGAGAATTAATGTAATGTGGCAGGAAGGTTCAGTTTTTTACTACAGGTGGTCAGAGCCTCTGTGCCTCACCATGTGGACCTCTTCATTTGGTGACATGGTAGCTGGCTTCCCCCCAGAGTATGCAATCCAAGAGAAAGAGAATAAGATGAAATAAATAACATCTTTTATAACCTAATCTTGGAAGTAACATACCATCACTTTTGTAAACTGTATTGGTCACAAAGACCAATCTTGATTCAGTGTGAGAGGGCACTATACAAAGGCCTGGATGCCACGAAGTGAAGAACATTGTGGCCCTTCTTATCCAAGCTACCATAGTCCACCTTTTGGCCCCCAGAGATCCATCTCTCACAGTCCAAAATATACTTACCGCCTCCCAAGGCCACCCAAAAGTATCATTCTATTACAGCATCAGCTCAAAGTACAGAATCTCATTAGGTAAAACATGTGCAGTAGATAAGCCTTAAGTACAGCAACCAAAGTACAGTTCTCCATTTTAAGACCTGTGAACTAATGCACAGGTTAGTAGTCCTTGATTAGGACTCAAAGCCTGAGAATAATTCTCCTTGGCTTTTAGTTCCACCCTTTGTATTCTTGGTTCTACCCTTCAAGTCATCCTTTCTTTTATTGTAAAGTTAACACATGTTTGCAGCTGAATAGTTTTCTCATCCTTATTTGTGTTTGCCTACATTGGTATCCAAAAGCCTCTTTTAAATTTGTACTGTCTCTGTCCCTTTAATTCGAAACTGTAAAGTGTTTCTGTGAATATAACTCTTAAATTCTTTTTACATCTCTGAACTTTATTAGGGATTCACTCCATTAGACAAAAGCCACACCCATTAATCTCTTCAAGATAAGCTCTTCTTTAACTTGAAATAGCTGATGGACAATTGTCCCCTTTAAGCCTTTAAAATTTTAATTGCTTGGTTGAGAGCATCTGTGAGACATACCCTAAAGGTATACCAAAAGGTACCTTTTGTCTGATTGAACTAGGTTCTCTGCAGCACTGTTTTTCACCTTTCAGAATAGTTCTGCATCTAGTAAATAAATTTATAAGGTAATAAAAAATATTTACATATGGATTGGTGTAGTTTGCTGCGTGAATTTACATTTTTATCAAAGCTTACCGAATTGTACACTTAATATGACAACACATGGAATGTTATCACATAACTGATAGCACCACTGTCAGTGCTTCCATTTTGTGGAATTTCTCTTCTTCCCTTGGAAGACCTGTAAGTGAACTATGACCATTTACCATGTAGACTAAGTTAGGGTACTATTGTCGGTTCTTACCAGTTGTTATTGGAGCTTAATTTTCTTCTCAATTTTAGAATAACACAAGTAAAAAAAAAAAAAATATATATATATATATATATATATAAAACCCTTTCTTCATATAAAGCAATAAATCACCTGTATACTCCCTGAAGAAACCTCTACTTTAGATAATGGCATAACTTAGATTCATTGAGAATAGATAGGTTTCCAAGTAAGAATACTCTTCCTACCTGAGGCTTGGCTTTTTATGAGGCTATAAGCTTGATCTGGAAAATAGATAAGAAGGGGAGGGAAGTATATTTCCACGACTCTTTTGCTGTGTAAGCAACCTTGACTTTCAACAGTCCTCTGAGAGAGGTTAGAGAAGGTAGAGAAAAATTCTTCCCTAATCCTTAATCCCATTTCACCCACAAAGTCCCACTAGAGGAGGTATATTAGAGTGGTAAAAATTACAGGTGTTTAAAACCATTGAGATCTAGATGTGATTCTCACTTCTGCTGCTTAATAGCTGCTACAAGTTGATTAAGGTTTTTGAGTCTTGATTTTATCATATGCAACATTTACCAACTATTTCATAAAGCCAATTAAACAGTAAAATATATATAACAAGTTATTACAGTGAGAGTGTGGGTTTAAGTACCCTTGAACAGGAGCTGCTGCAATGATCTCATTCATTTGTGTGATTAATACTGACTGTTTCAAGGAAGGTAGAATATTTGAGATTTCTTAAACTTGGAAATATACCAGTAAATGTTTTTAATAGGACAATATGTTGTATTTACTGAATAATAACTCAATATTAATAATTGTTAATAAAGGCTATTACTGGCTGAAACTGAAAGTGGAAGTATTGTTGTCATTTATGTTTTTCTGGACACTCAGTTGTGCTAGCACATTTGACCTGACATTCCTTGGCTAAAGAACTACTACATGTCAATTGAATTTCCTGTTTACAGTAAATATGTAAGAAAGTTTTTTTCCAAGTGAGAAATAATGATGATAGACCATGGTAGTAACCATTGAGACAGAGAGAAGGGAAAAGATGTGTGACTTGTTTTGGAAGTAATGTCAGCAGCCATTGCTATGAATTGGAATTGGGTGGTGATAGCAAGAGAAAAAGCAAGGGCAACTGAGAGTTGTTCTTTGAGTACTGGGCAGACGTTATTGCCATTTTCTGAGACTGGGAAGACTAGAAGAGGGTTAACCTGTGTGCGACAGGAAGGAAACAAGAGTTTTCTTTTGGCCAGGTTGAGGTTGAGATGCTTATTTAGACATGCAAGTGTACTTGTCAAATAGAAATTTGAATTAATGTGTCTGCAAACCCAGAAAGATCAGGGCTAAAAATATAGATTGAGTATTCATGATTATATAGATTCTGTTTAAAGCTATGGAAGAAAGAACTTGTACCTAAAACCAGGGTGGGAAGCGCCAACATTAAATGATCAGAAAGTTTAAAAAAAAAAAAAAAAAAAGAGTGTCCAATGAGATGGGAAGAATACCAAGAGTAATATCAAGAAGCAAGGGAAAACATTGCTTTAAGAAAGCCAACTTGAGGAATGATGCTGAGAAGTAAATATGATAAGAAAAGAAAAGATAAACGGTCAGTGGATTTGTCAATCTACTGATTAATTCCAAAAGCATATTTCCCAGGCTTTAGAAATTTCAATATGTAAAACAACCTATACAAAGTATTAATTTATAAAGCTAAAGCCTAAAATAGAAATAGTAACTATTTCCAGCTTGTTCTCAGTTATTAAATTATTGGTTTATTTCTTTGTAAGTCATTGGTCTATGAATTTGAAGGATGTGAAAATGAATAATGCATGCCCTGAACGAATTTTTAAAATATGTTTTAAGGTAAGACATGTCTTAGTTTTGGAAGGATATTATAAATTTTATTAGGTTAATTAATAATGATGACCAAACGTTCATCTTACATGAGTACCCTCCATACTGAGGTATTATGTTTTTCTTTAAAGAGTATTACTTATATTACCTAAAGTTGTTATTTATACTGCAGAGGCAATCTAATATAGTGATCACAATATACTAGTCTGTACTAGGACAGACTGCTCAAATTTGAATATCAAATCTCAGTAGGTACATATGACTTTGAGCAAAGTGTTAATCTCTCCATGAGAATCTGGTCTCTCTCAGAAGCAGAATTACTACATAAGTGCATGTTCAAAGCTACTAGATAATATCAAAGTTTTTCCAAAGTGTTTGTACCAAATTACTCTCCCTCCGGGTATATTCATGTAATAGAATGCTTTATGTTCATGTATCATCATGTCCCACAAAGAGTGTTTTCAACACAAAAACCAAGTCACAGATAAATTTATACAGAATATAGAGTTTAAAAATATGCAAAGCTAAATAATTATTAAATATTATAAAGAATATACTTTTTAAAAAGTATGGGGATGTTAAACATGGTAGTCAAGGTAAGATTACATGTGTAGAGGTAGTGGTTGAGGAGGGGTGGACATGTGCAATTAAGGCAGATATTTATTTTATATTCATGGTATATTTTCTTATGTGTTTCTGTCAAAATCATTGCATATACATAATATTTTCTTATATATGTTTAACGTTGCCTTAAAAAACTCAGTCTTCCCCAATTGTGTGTACTCTGAGTGGCTCCCTCTACACCAACTCCATCCCCTACAATGCTATTTTCCTCTGTATTTCTCTCCCCTTTGCCATCAGTGTATCATTTGGTATTTATTTAATGTCAAACTAAAAACGGAGTGGGATCAGTGAGAGAAAGGGTATAATAATCAGGCAGAGAATTCTTTCCTGGTATGAGTACTTACATAATCTGCCAGTCATGTGTATTATTTTATTACTTATTAAAAACAAACTACAGCCCTGTATTAACAATAGCCGCCACCCTCATTGTACCTGAATGATGTGGTTATTTGTGTTATAATCATATTCAATAATTAATCAAATAACCACTAATGTGGTTCTGCTATGCATGTTTAACTTTTAATTTTCTTCTTGCATCCAGCATTAATGTCTCAGTTGTAATACAACTCACATACTATTGTGTGATTTGATGGGCTAAATCTCACATCAAGAATTTCAGGCTGCAACATAGCAGATATACAGCAGATGGCACTCTGCAGGATCTCTAGGGGATGCTTAGTGGGTTCAGTGCTTCTGGTGGGGGAGGGAAGGAGAGAGCAGAGAGCCATTTAAGCAAATGATGCTGTGGAAAGCCTGCAATTGTGTTCCTCTGAGACACACTTTTACAGAAATTGTGTTTTATTCAGGTTTGAAAATCAGAAACAAAGGCATATTTAACTACAGTGAAAATGCCTATTTTTAATCACCGAGTATGTAAAAGATGGTGTTACAAATTCAGACAACATAATGCAGTTGCTTAGGAGTAATATAAACTGTAAAGTGTTCACATGTTTACAGATTAGCAAAAGCGTTTTAACATCTAGTGACTCATTTAGATGCAGGGCAGTTATTCCTTAACTATTTCATTTTAACCTTGATGGAAATGAAAACTTGAGAAAACTAGTATTGACTTTTAATATAAATTTACTAATAGGAATACAGATGTTTACTATTTCAAGTATTGTAGTTTAAATAGATTATTTTCTGTTACTGTTTTTTAAAGTGAAATGAGCTCTGTATAGTGGGCTAGCTATTAATAAAATCAAAATAACTCATATTTATGACAAATACATGTGATGACAAATAGATATATCTATCTTGTTCTCTTGGTTAGATGAGCTTCTGTAAGAGGAGATGAGGAGTTTAAAAAGAATAATGAATTATTATGAAAAATTTTATTGACTTACCTCAAAAATAGGCAAATATTGTTTTGTTATCCATGGCCTTCATTAGGGGTCAGCAAAGTCTTTCTGTAAAGTCCTGGCCATATAGACTGTTTTTCAACAACTCAATTAAGTAGTAGTAAGAAAGCAGATATATGATGTGAGCAAATGAGCATAGCTAGAGTCCCATAAAACTTTATTTACAAAAACAGGCAGTAGACCAGATTTGGTTCTTGTTCTGGGCCTGTCATCCCATACTACTTAAGAGAGAGGTATCATGATACTACCTCAGGTATCATGAGGAGGCACTGTGTAGTTAAGAGCATTAGTTTAAGGAGCCAGAATATACAGTCTATATCCCATCTCTTTACTTACTAGCTCAGTGATCCTAGGCAAGTTAAACCCTGCAGATAATAATATTAACATATCACTTAAGTTTGTTGAGAATATTAAATATGTTAATATTCTATTTTATTCAGTTTATTTGATAAGCATTAGGTTTCCACATATAGAATAAGAGGATAAAAATTCTTATAAATTTTATTGTGAAAATTAGATTTAAATTGTATCTGGCAGGTCTAAAGGTCTAAATAAATATTAGTTCTCTTCTCTTACCCCACTTTTAAAAAATGTATTCTAACATTACTTCTCAACTTGTTACCCAGATTGAGATTTGATTCCAACTTCATAGCACTTCCATGATTCTTATTTCCTTTAGAACTGGCCCTTGATTTTGGTGTTCCTATTTCTTGCATGTTCCAGAGCTATAGTCTGGCCCTTAAGCCCCAGGTTTGTGGCAGAGATTATTTCACTGGTTCACAGAATTTCTAAATACTGCTAAACCTCTGATCAAACTGCATAGTGTAGTAAATTTTGGATAGATATCAGTGAATAAATAATATATCCAGATATAGTACCTATCTGTAGATTTTAAAATCTTTCCAAAATTTTGTTTTTAAGAAATATTCATAAGTGTTTGCTGAAATAAAGTCTGTTTTAAAATCATTTTCTTTCAAGGGAGTCTATTTTATAGAAGTGATTTTCTTAGCTTCTGTTTGTAGCTAAAATATGATTTTTAATTTTTTTTAAAATTAATTTATTTATTTATTATTTTTGGCTGTGTTGGGTCTTCGCTTCTGTGAGAGGGCTTTCTCTAGTTGCGGCAAGCGGGGGCCACTCTTCATCGCGGTGCACGGGCCTCTCACTATCACGGCCTCTCTTGTTGCGGAGCACAGGCTCCAGACGCGTAGGCTCAGTAGTTGTGGCTCACGGGCCTACTTGCTCCTCGGCATGTGGGATCTTCCCAGACCAGGGCTCGAACCCGTGTCCCCTGCATTGGCAGGCAGATTCTCAACCACTGTGCCACAAGGGAAGCCCTAAGATATGATTTTAATTCATCTCTATCTACCCCCAAACAATTCTGCTTTCACTTAAGGTGGCACTTTGTCTAGACTTAAACTTAACGATTTAAAATATTATTTTAATAATGTAATCTAGGATGAAATTTAATATAATTCACAGTTACTTTAGTTATATTATCCTATTTATTTCTTATTTAGGGCTTTGCAGAAAGCTCGCAGTCAAGCATATTGCTTTGTTTCATGTAACTCTTGGAACATCTACCATGGTTTGGACACATAGTTAAATTTAAAGTGTGGTCTAATTCAGTATCTGCTGAAAGTTCTGTGTCCCAATATGCCTCTATTGCTTATGAAACCTAAGGCTATTCTGAATATTAAGGCCCATTTTCTAATATTACTATGCTTCCTCATTTACTACACATTCTTGAAAAAAAATTATTTTATTTAAGGACTTGGCAGATGCTATGTCAAATTTAACTGCCACTGGAGAGATAATTGCAACCTATAAATATTCTTGAATTGTTTCTTCCAGACATTTCTCTTTACTTAGCTGACATCCAAGACTATCTATCCTACTGGAAAATTGTTTAGTATCTCCCAAAGCTGCATTTTTTCCTCTCAAGAAACCTTCAGAAAAGGGAACCATTTTTTTGGTAATGAAAAGTGGGCAAAAAAAAGCACTTAATATTGTGGATACATATAACTCTGTGGACTACAGACCAAGAAACTGCTGGCATTGATTTGGGGAGCAAAAATCCTGCAGATACCATCTACATCTCTGTCCATACAGCAAATATAAGAATTCATTGTTGAAAGATAGTCACATGATGTACTAATTCAAGTGTGGATTTGAGAATATTGCGATATTAGAGAACGGAAAAGGTACCAGGATGCCAGCTGTGTGTGTGCCCATACATGTGTGTACATGTGCACAGGTGTGTAGGTGTGTTGGGGGTTGTTGAGTATAATGTATTTTTATGTGTTGTGGTTGAGAGGCAGGGTTGGAAAGTGTCTTAAAAATATGTCCAAAAAGCAAATGCCCTAACTGTGTAGTTGTCATCTATTTGCTTCTTCCCTGGCAAATTAGATTTGGCCCTATTGAAAGATCCTTAAAACCTTGCAGGGCTTCCCTGGTGGCGCAGTGGTTGAGAGTCCGCCTGCCGATGCAGGGGACATGGGTTCGTGCCCCGGTTTGGGAAGGTCCCAAATGCCGCGGAACGGCTCAGCCCGTGAGCCATGGCCGCTGAGCCTGCGCGTCTGGTCCGCAATGGGAGAGGCCACGGCAGTGAGCGTCCCACGTACTGGAAAAAAAAAAAAAAAAAAAACGCTTGCAAAAAATAACAGGATGCTCATAAAAGACACATGAGGGCATATGTCTGCATTCACAGTCTTACTTCTGAGTAATTTCTTGGTATCCTATTATCTCTTACCGGATTTCTTCACTAGAATCTCTTGAATAGATTACCTTTTAACGACCCACCTCTCCCTGTCTTTTATATTAGCCTTCAGACGTTTCATATATATTTACTACCTTCAGGGAATTCTTGGTTTGTTTGACCAAACGGGGCAGGAGTGACCTGGGCTCCACTTTAAATCTCATGAAGTATCTCCTCACACAGGACTTAACGATTTCCCAGTCCTTTCCTCCTCCCTACCCCACCACACACATCCTTTTCATTGTAAATCACAGCCCAAGAGAAATGGTGTTTTTCCATCAGTGCTTCAGATATTCACAGTCTCTCAGCTCATCATGCAGCCCCCCATCAAATTGAAATCCTGGTCATGGGATAATAAGCATTTAGCTTTAAAGAAGATGTGGCACATATATATACAATGGAATATTACTCAGCCATAAAAAGAAACAAAATTGAGTTATTTGTAGTGAGGTGGACGGACCTAGAGTCTGTCATACAGAGTGAAGTAAGTCAGAGAGAGAAAAACAAATACCGTATGCTAACACATATATATGGAATCTTTAAAAAAAAAAAAAAAAAAAGATCATGAAGAACCTAGGGGCAAGACGGGAATAAAGATGCAGACCTACTAGAGAATGGACTTGAGGATATGGGGAGGGGGAAGGGTAAGCTGGGACAAAGTGAGAGAGTGGCATGGACATATATACACTACCAAACATAAAATAGATAGCTAGTGGGGAGCAGCTGCATAGCACAGGGAGATCAGCTAGGTGCTTTGTGACCACCTAGAGGGGTGGGATAGGGAGGGTGGGAGGGAGATACAAGAGGGAGGAGATATGGGGATATATGTGTATGTATAGCTGATTCACTTTGTTATACAGCAGCAACTAACAAACCACTGTAAAGCAATTATACTACAATAAAGATGTTAAAAACAAAAACGAAATCCTCACTTATCTTATTGTAATCAGAATTCCTTTCCTTAACACCATCATTCCTATAGCTGTTCTTGGTAGTTTAACAACTATTCTCCTGATTATAAACTTACATGAGGCTTTTACACTATGTAGAACATGAGTCAAGTTGACTGCCTACCACAAGCTCCACAGAACATTTTTCTGTAAGATTACTGAGGGTGAGACATGGACAGGAGCCAGAACTCTACTCCTGTTTGTGTTTGAGGAGTAACTCTACTAATTCTGTAGTTTTTTTGTTTTGTTTTTTCTCAGTTACATGTGACTATATTTATTATCTTTAACAGGATTTTGTAGACATCAATGATATTGATCAGTTTAGCAAGTGTTACCATGTTGAACTTCTTGGAAATGCTCTTTATACTCTGCCCTGAAAATTAAAACAAAGCATTGGAACACAAACTATCATGGCTTTTTTCCCAAAAGTGTGCTGTGTATTTGTAGGGTAGATAATGTGAATGAAACGCAGTGAATATTCAGTAATGATAAATCATTATGAAAAATGGGATCTATTTGTGACAATTTTAAAAATAGTATTGATATTCCCAAATGTATGCAAAATATTTCTTTAAAGTAGCACTGATTGTAGGATGGGACATAGGAAAATAAAAAGGAAAATTCAGATAGAGTTTATTTTACACTTCATTAGGACAAGTTCAAATGGACCTTGTCATTTCTCCTAAGAGTTTAGGAAGTGAAGGAAGTTCAAGATAGTTAGAAATCTGGATGAATAAAGAAACTTATCAATCAGTGAGTAATAACCACTGTTATTTAGCTTATGATAGGTGATACTTTATTTTATTTTTTTATTTGTTTTTTTTTGGCCGTACCACGCAGCATGTGGGATCTTAGTTCCCAGACCAGGGATCAAACCCGCACCCCCTGCATTAGAAGTGCAGAGTCTTAACCACTGGACTGCCAGGGAAGTGCAAATAGGTGATATTTAGTAAAAAAGAAATAATCATGCCTGCATTTAAAATTTAAATGGGAAAACACTTTTAAAATAAGGTATTTTTTATGATAATTTAATTACCCCTCCATTTCTTAGGGAGATTTATTTTTTAATGACTCACTGCTTTTTTAAGTTCAATATTAGATTATTATGTGGCATTTTATTTTATAGGCCCTTTAATTCAATTTATACATAGACTCACAGTCTTCTGTTCAGTTTTTTCCAAAATATTCACTGAATAACAGTCTCTTAAGCTGCAAAAAGCAATAATGAAAGGAAGAAGAAAGGAAGGATAGAAGGAAAGAGGGAAGACAGGACTTGCCCTCAAGAGAGAGGTATGCAAGGTTCTTGTGTTTACAAAATAAAATCAAGTTTAGACCCTGGAGTTTCTATGGGTGTCACGCACAGTTCAAGAGACAGATCCCCAGAATTTATATATTGAAGCTGTAATCCTCAGTGTGACTCAGTTTGGAGATAGGGGCTTTAAAGTAGTAATTACAATTATATGAGGTCAAAAGGATGGGGCCCTAGTCCAATATGACTGGTGTCCTTATAGTAAAAAAAAAATAAAGGGTACCAGGAATGCACCCACGCAGAGGGAATTTGGCCTTAGACAGGCACAGAGAGAAGACCATGTGAACAAACAAAGATGGTCACTTGTAAGCCATGTAGAGAGGCCTCAGGAGAAACCTGATTTCCCAACACCTTAATGTTGGACTTCTGGCGCCTAGAACTTAGAGAAAATTAATTTCTGTTATTTAAACCACCCACTCTGTGGTATTTTGTTATGGCAGCTCTGGAAAACTAATATACCAGCCGAGCTCCCAAATAGAACAAACCAAGCCAAAAGTAGATTTCTGCACAGGGAACCTGGGACTTTGTTTTACTATTCCAGAAGACCACCAAGAGAGTGACATAGTCTTACAGTATTAATCAAAAACAGAAACTAGCTGCTTGTTCTTACACATTCATCTGTGCATGTGGCAGAAAGGCTCAACAGCTTTGTACTCATATTAAGAACGGGGCAATGCTCCCTGAATGGTTTCACTCTTAAATGGCCAAGAGGTTAAGTTAATTTTATGCTAATTTCTTTGTGCAGAAGTGTGTCTGAAAGTAGCAGTCCTAACTAGAAATTAATTTGTTGTCAATATGCAGGGTTTACTAGAGGAAAGGTTATTGAGGGGGATGAAGATCAGTTTAGACTGATCCGGGTTTGAGGTAATGAGTGTGGAGTGGAACAGCATCAACAGGTATCTAGGAAAAGAGAGGAAACTGAAAGCTGTAGGTGAAGTGAAGAGATTAATGACTGAGTTTTGTATAGGGATAGAGGAGAAAACATATGAAAGATTGTTTTGATATTATAAACCTGGGGAGTGGAAAGAATGCCACTGCTCAACTCGAAAGAGGAAATTCAAACTTCTAGTTCTGGAGACAAAATCATGAGCTTGATCTGATTTATGTTGGATTTGAAGTAGTGGTGTCTTATCCAAGTCGCTCATTCATCTGACTTCTGAATAAGTCATCAATACAGAAGAGGCTAGGATAAAAGGCCATGCCTAACATCACACATTTGTTAATTTATTTGCTTAGATGTGCTTAAATGTTGATGTGATTCATTATCCTTCTGTGATTTTTGAAGTGAGCAAGGTTAGGGAAAATTAAGAGAGAAGAGAAGAAACAAGTGGGTCTGAAGAGAACAGAGGTAAGGTATGCAAAGAAGCAGAGTTATAAAATAATTAGCATATATATAGTGTTTACATGGTGCCAGGCATTATTGTTAAGCCATTTACAAATATTATCCCATTTTACCTTCCTAACAGCCCTATGATAACGGTGTTCTTATTATCATCTCTGTTTCATAGGTAAGGAAGTCAAGATTCACAGTGGTTAGGCATTTTAAGTCAGGATTTTAAATAGCCAAGGCACTGTGAGCTTCAGAGCACATACTCTTAACCACTTTGTTATGCAGCCTCTCCAAAATAATGTATAGATTTGGTGAAAATAGAGCGTAAAAAGAGTGGGGGGAAGAGGGAGAATATTCTTAAACAAAAAAGGAAAGATTGCCATAGTCGAATTTTCTGTAGAAGTAAAGAGAATAAAGTTTGTTGGATTAAATTAAAAATGAAATCCTTGATTTAAAAAAAGGACATGTTAAGATAATGAATGACAGGATAGGTGGGATTCCAGACTTCTAAATATTTTGGATGAAAATTAGGATGAGAAAGGAAGATTATGAATGGAAATAGTCATTCTTTAAAAAAGTTTTTTTAAATGAAGAAAGGGGAAATAATTGGTGAGTGGAAGAAAGCACCACTCTCTGGTGCACTCTCTTCAGTTGCTCATATCTCTCTTAAATATAGTCGTTGCTCTGCATCTGCGGGTTCAGCATATAAGGATTCAACCAAAGACAATTGAAAATATTCGAGGAAAATTTCCTGAAAGTTCCAAAAAGCAAAACTTGAATTTCCCATGTGCTGGCAAAGATTTGCATATATTTACATTGCATTAGGTATTATAAGTAATCTAGAGATAATTTAAAGTATACAGGATGATGTGCATAAGTTTTGTGCAAATACTACATCATTTTATGTATGAGAATTGAGCATTCAAAGACATTGGCCTGCAGTGGATCCTTCACACTCAACATGTACGGAAATAGTGCTTCTTAGTATTAATGTTCCCTTTCCCCAAATATCTACATGTTGTTTTCACCACCATTTTCCTAAATGCCAAAGCTTAAAACTGGGCTCCCACTTTGACACAGCTTTCTTCTCAGCCAGTGTGTCACTAAATCTCTGAAATCATTCTTTTCTCCCTCATCATTTACTCTCTGTATTTGTTATTTTCTGTAATCAATTCTTTAGTCAAAAATTTCATTGCCTTAAGTGTACAAAATAGTACAGTAGTCTCATAACCAAGAAACAGCATTGAGAAGTGTCTAAGAGCAGAAGCTATTAAGTTGCACAGACTTTGGGTAGAATCTCATCTCTCACATTTGCATACTAGTTGGTGCCTTTGGGGAAGTTATTTAAAGTCTCCAAATTTGTTTCCTCTTGTGTAGAATGAAGAATTAAATAATAATAAGTGAGAATACTAATACTTGTTGCATAGTAAAAAAAAACACATGAACAAACGAGAGAGAGAGAATAACTATTATGTTTCACCTTTCTCTTCCCTAATCCTTTCTTATGTTTCACCATGCTATTTTTCTTCAAAACATTCCAGCAACCCCTTATTTTATAAAGTCCAACACCTCACCCTTTATTCAGAGATCTTCATAATTTGGTTATCTAGCTTTATCTCCCAGTTAATGTCTCTGCTCTGCTCTGGTCAGTGTGCCCTTTTTATTCTTCTCTACATATGCCATGTTGCTTTCTTACTGCAAACTTCTGCACATTTTATTCCCTAAGGCTTGGCATGCCCTTCTCCACCAACTTTGCCTTGTGCAAATTCTTAACCTTAAATTTCACCTCTTTAACAAGCCTTCCTTGATGTTCTTATTGGCTCTTACATGCATTTACTCATCCACATCCTTGCACTATAAGTTAGTTATGAAGATCAGTGTAGGTGTTTCCAGCTAAAGTCCACATCTTTGTCTCCTTTGTATTTCCCAAAGCACCTAGCACAACAGTGGGTAGGTGGGGCTGACTAAATATTCTTCAGTGTAAGAAGAGATCATATGGATATTACCAAGAGAAAGAAGATAATTTTATTTTCTGAATAAATGTCTTAAATTTATTTTATTTTATTTTTTTAACATCTTTATTGGGGTATAATTGCTTTACAATGGTGTGTTAGTTTCTGCTTTATAACAGAGTGAGTCAGTTATACATATATATATGTTCCCATATCTCTTCCCTCTTTGTCTCCCTCCCTCCCACCCTCCCTATCCCACCCCTCCAGACAGCCACAAAGAACCGAGCCGGTTTCCCTGTGCCATGCGGCTGCTTCCCACTGGCTATCTACCTTACGTTTGTTAGTATATATATGTCCATGTCTCTCTCTCGCCCTAACACACCTCACCCTTCCCCCTCCCCATATCCTCAAGTCTGTTCTCCAGTAGGTCTCTGTCTTTATTCCTGTTTTACCCGTAGGTTCTTCATAACATATTTTTTTCTTAAATTCCATATATATGTGTCAGCATACGGTATTTGTCCTTCTCTTTCTGACTTACTTCACTCCGTATGACAGACTCTAGATCTATCCACCTCATTACAAATAGCTCAATTTCGTTTCTTTTTATGGCTGAGTAATATTCCATTGTATATATGTGCCACATCTTCTTTATCCATTCATCCGACGGCGGGCACTTAGGTTGTTTCCATCTCCGGGCTATTGTAAATAGAGCTGCAATGAACATTTTGGTACATGACTCTTTCTGAATTCTGGTTTCCTCAGGGTATATACCTAGTAGTGGGATTGCTGGGTCATATGGTAGTTCTATTTGTAGTTTTTTAAGGAACCTCCATACTGTTCTCCATAGTGGCTGAACCAATTCACATTCCCACCAGCAGTGCAAGAGTGTTCCCTTTTCTCCACACCCTCTCCAGCATTTATTGTTTCTAGATTTTTTGATGATGGCCATTCTGACTGGTGTGAGATGATATCTCATTGTAGTTTTGATTTGCATTTCTCTAATGATTAATGATGTTGAGCATTCTTTCATGTGTTTGTTGGCAGTCTGTATATCTTCTTTGGAGAAATGTCTATTTAGGTCTTCTGCCCATTTTTGGATTGGGTTGTTTATTTTTTTGTTATTGAGCTGCATGAGCTGCCTGTAAATTTTAGAGATTAATCCTTTGTCAGTTGATTCATTTGCAAATATTTTCTCCCATTCTGAGGGCTGTCTTTTGGTCTTGTTTATGGTTTCCTTTGCTGTGCAAAAGCTTTGAAGTTTCATTAGGTCCCATTTGTTTATTTTTGTTTTTATCTCCATTACTCTAGGAGATGGGTCAAGAAGGATCTTGCTGTGATTTATGTCATAGAGTGTTCTGCCTATGTTTTCCTCTAAGAGTTTGATAGTTTCTGGCCTTACATTTAGGTCTTTAATCCATTTTGAGCTTATTTTTGTGTATGGTGTTAGGGAGTGATCTAATCTCATACTTTTACATGTACCTATCCAATTTTCCCAGCACCACTTATTGAAGAGGCTGTCCTTTCTCCACTGTATATTCCTGCCACCTTTATCAAAGATAAGGTGACCATATGTGCATGGGTTTATCTCTGGGCTTTCTATCCTATTCCATTGATCTATCTTTCTGTTTTTGTGCCAGTACCATACTGTCTTGATTACTGTAGCTTTGTAGTATAGTCTGAAGTCAGGCAGCCTGATTCCTCCAGCTCCATTTTTTGTTCTCAAGATTGCTTTGGCTATTCGGGGTCTTTTGTGTTTCCATACAAATTGTGAAATTTTTTGTTCTAGTTCTGTGAAAAATGCCAGTGGTAGTTTGATAGGGATTGCATTGAATCTATAGATTGCTTTGGGAAGTAGAGTCATTTTCACAATGTTGATTCTTCCAATCCAAGAACATGGTATATCTCTCCATCTGTTTGTATCATCTTTAATTTCTTTCATCAGTGTCTTATAATTTTCTGCATACAGGTCTTTTGTCTCCTTAGGTAGGTTTATTCCTAGATATTTTATTCTTTTTGTTGCAATGGTAAATGGGAGTGTTTTCTTGATTTCACTTTCAGATTTTTCATCATTAGTATATAGGAATGCCAGAGATTTCTGTGCATTAATTTTGTATCCTGCTACTTTACCAAATTCATTGATTAGCTCTAGTAGTTTTCTGGTAGCATCTTTAGGATTCTCTATGTAGAGTATCATGTCATCTGCAAACAGTGACAGCTTTACTTCTTCTTTTCCGATTTGGATTCCTTTTATTTCCTTTTCTTCTCTGATTGCTGTGGCTAAAACTTCCAAAACTATGTTGAATAAGAGTGGTGAGAGTGGGCAACCTTGTCTTGTTCCTGACCTTAGTGGAAATGCTTTCAGTTTTTCGCCATTGAGGATGATGTTGGCTGTGGGCTTGTCATATACGGCCTTTATTATATTGAGGAAAGTTCCCTCTACACCTACTTTCTGCAGGGTTTTTATCATAAATGGGTGTTGAATTTTGTCAAAAGCTTTCTCTGCATCTATTGAGATGATCATATGGTTTTTCTCCTTCAATTTGTTAATATGGTTAATCACATTGATAGATTTGCGTATATTGAAGAATCCTTGCATTCCTGGAATAAACCCCACTTGATCATGGTGTATGATCCTTTTAATGTGCTGTTGGATTCTGTTTGCTAGTATTTTGTTGAGGATTTTTGCATCTATGTTCATCAGTGATATTGGCCTGTAGTTTTCTTTCTTTGTGACATCCTTGTCTGGTTTTGGTATCAAGGTGATGGTGGCCTCGTAGAATGAGTTTGGGAGTGTTCCTCCCTCTGCTATATTTTGGAAGAGTTTGAGAAGAATAGGTGTTAGCTCTTCTCTAAATGTTTGATAGAATTCGCCTGTGAAGCCATCTGGTCCTGGGCTTTTGTTTGTTGGAAGATTTTTAATCACAGTTTCAATTTCAGTGTTTGTGATTGGTCTGTTCATATTTTCTATTTCTTCCTGATTCAGTCTTGGCAGTTTGTGCATTTCTAAGAATTTGTCCATTTCTTCCAGATTGTCCATTTTATTGGCATAGAGTTGCTTGTAGTAATCCCTCATGATTTTTTGTATTTCTGCAGTGTCAGTTGTTACTTCTCCTTTTTCATTTCTGATTCTATTGATTTGAGTCTTCTCCCTTATTTTCTTGATGAGTCTGGCTAATGGTTTATCAATTTTGTTAATCTTCTCAAAGAACCAGCTTTTAGTTTTATTGATCTTTGCTATTGTTTCCTTCATTTCTTTTTCATTTATTTCTGATCTGATTTTTATGATTTCTTTCCTTCTGCTAACTCTGGGGTTTTTTTGTTCTTCTTTCTCTAATTGCTTGAGGTGCAAGGTTAGGTTGTTTATTCGAGATGTTTCCTGCTTCTTAAGGTGGGCTTGTATTGCTATAAACTTCCCTCTTAGAACTGCTTTTGCTGCATCCCATAGGTTTTGGGTCGTTGTATCTCCATTGTCATTTGTTTCTAGGTATTTTTTAATTTCCTCTTTGATTTCTTCAGTGATCACTTCGTTACTAAGTAGTGTATTGTTTAGCCTCCATGTGTTTGTATTTTTTACTGCTCTTTTCCTATAATTGATATCTAATCTCATGGCGTTGTGGTCGGAAAAGATACTTGATATAATTTCAATTTTCTTAAATTTACCAAGGCTTGATTTGTGACCCAAGATATGATCTATCCTGGAGAATGTTCCATGAGCACTTGAGAAAAATGTGTATTCTGTTGTTTTTGGATGGAGTGTCCTATAAATATCAATTAAGTCCATCCTGTTTAATGTATCATTTAAAGCTTGTGTTTCCTTATTTATTTTCATTTTGGATGATCTGTCCATTGGTGAAAGTGGGGTGTTGAAGTCCCCTACTATGAATGTGTTACTGTCGATTTCCCCTTTTATGGCTGCTAGTTTTTGCCTTATGTATTGAGGTGCTCCTATGTTGGGTGCATAAATATTTACAATTGTTATATCTTCTTCTTGGATCGATCCCTTAATCATTATGTAGTGTCCTTCTTTGTCTCTTCTGATAGTCCTTATTTTAAAGTCTATTTTGTCTGATATGAGAATTGCTACTCCAGCTTTCTTTTGGTTTCCATTTGCATGGAATATCTTTTTCCATCCCCTTACTTTCAGTCTGTATGTGTCTCTAGGTCTGAAGTGGGTCTCTTGTAGACAGCATATATATGGGTCTTGTTTTTGTATCCATTCAGCCAATCTGTGTCTTTTGGTGGGAGCATTTAGTCCATTTACATTTAAGGTAATTATCGATATGTATGTTCCTATTCCCATTTTCTAAATTGTTTTGGGTTCGTTATTATAGGACTTTTCCTTCTCTTGTGTTTTTGTCTAGAGAAGTTCCTTTAGCATTTGTTGTAAAGCTGGTTTGGTGGTGCTGAACTCTCTCAGCTTTTGCTTGTCTGTAAAGGTTTTAATTTCTCCATCAAATCTGAATGAGATCCTTGCTGGGTAGAGTAATCTTGGTTGCAGGTTTTTCTCCTTCATCACTTTCAGTATGTCCTGCCACTCCCTTCTGGCTTGTAGAGTTTCTGCTGAGAGATCAGCTGTTAACCTTATGGGGATTCCCTTGTGTGTTATTTGTTGTTTTTCCCTTGCTGCTTTTAATATGCTTTCTTTGTATTTAGTTTTTGACAGTTTGATTAATATGTGTCTTGGCGTATTTCTCCTTGAATTTATCCTGTATGGGACTCTCTGTGCTTCCTGGACTTGATTAACGATTTCCTTTCCCATATTAGGGAAGTTTTCAACTATAATCTCTTCAAATATTTTCTCAGTCCCTTTCTTTTTCTCTTCTTCTTCTGGAACCCCTATAATTCGAATGTTGGTGCGTTTAATGTTGTCCCAGAGGTCTCTGAGACTGTCCTCAGTTCTTTTCATTCTTTTTTCTTTATTCTGCTCTGCAGTAGTTATTTCCACTATTTTATCTTCCAGGTCACTTATCCGTTCTTCTGCCTCATTTATTCTGCTATTGATCCCATCTAGAGTATTTTTCATTTCATTTATTGTGTTGTTCATCATTGTCTGTTTCATCTTTATTTCTTCTAGGTCCTTGTTAACTGCTTCTTGCATTTTGTCCATTCTATTTCCAAGATTTTGGATCATCTTTACTATCATTATTCTGAACTCTTTTTCAGGTAGACTGCCTATTTCCTCTTCATTTGTTAGGTCTGGTGGGTTTTTATCCTGCTCCTTCATCTGCTGTGTGTTTTTCTGTCTTCTCATTTTGCTTATCTTACTGTGATTGGGTTCACCTTTTTGCAGGCTGCAAGTTCGTAGCTCCCGTTGTTTTTGATGTCTGTCTCCAGTGGCTAAGGTTGGTTCAGTGCGTTGTGTAGGCTTCCTGGTGGAGGGGACTAGTGGCTGTGTTGTGGTGTATGAGGCTAGATCTTGTCTCTCTAGTGGGCAGGTCCACGTCTGGTGGTGTGTTTTGGGGTGTCTGTGGACTTATTATGATTTTAGGCAGCCTCTCTGCTAGTGGGTGGGGTTGTGTTCCTGTTTTGCTATATGGTTGGCATAGGTTGTCCAGCACTGTAGCTTGCTGGTCGTTGAGCGAAGCTGGGTGCTGGTGTTGAGATGGAGATCTCTGGGAGATTTTCGCCGTTTGATATTATGTGGGGCTGGGAGGTCTCTTCTTGACGAGTGTTCTGAAGTTGGCTCTCCCACCTCAGAGGCAGAGTCCTGACTCCTGGCTGGAGCAGCAAGAGCCTTTCATCCACTCGGCTCAGAATAAAAGGGAGAGAAAGTAGAGAGAATTAGTATAAGTAGGAGGAAATAGGAAAGAAAGAAAGAAAGAAAGAAAGAGAGGAGGGAAGGAAGGAAGGAGGGAAGGAAGAAAGAAAGAAAGAAGAAAAGAAAGGAAGAAGGCAAGAAGGAAAGAAAGGAGGGAGGGAGGGAGGAGGGAAGGAAGGAAGGAATGAGGGAAGGAAGGAAAAAATACAGAAAGAAAGAAGATACAGTAAAATAAAATAAAGTATAATAAAGTTATTGAATTAAAAAAATAATTATTTAGAGGAAAAAAAAAAGGGAAGGATAGAACCTTAGGACAAATGGTGGAAGCAAAGTTATAGAGACAAAATCTTACATAGAAGCATACACATATACCCTCACAAAAAGAGGTAAAGTGGAAAAAATCATAAAACTTGCTCTCCAAGTCCACCTCCTCAATTTGGGACGATTCGTTGTCTCAAAAAGGGAAGGAAGGAAGGAAAGATAGAAAGAAGGTAAAGTATAATAGAGTTCTTTAAATTAAAATTAATTATTAAGAAAAAAATTTAAAAAAAAAACAAAACAATGGTCGGATAGAACGCTTGGACAAATGGTGAAAGCAAACCTATACAGACAAGATCTCACACAGAAGCATACACATACACATTCACAAAAAGAGGAAAAGGGGAAAAAATCATAGATCTTGCTCTAGAAGTCCTCCTCCTCAATTTGGGATGATTCGCTGTCTATTCATGTATTCCACAGAGGCAGGGTACATCAAATTGATTGTGTAGCTTTAATCCGCTGTTTCTGAGGCTGCTGGGAGAGATTTCCCTTTTTCTTCTTTGTTCTCACAGCTCACAGGGGCTCAGCTTTCGACTTGGCCCTGCCTCTGCGTGTAGGTCGCCGGAGGGCGTCTGTTCTTCGCTCGGACAGGACGGGGTTAAAGGAGCAGCTGATTCGGGGGCTCTGGCTCACTCAGGCCTCTAAAGCAAATAACCATCAAGTGGTATTTTGGTTTCTGGTAGGAACTTGTGAACAGGTAAAATTTTACCTAACAATGGCCTCAAATCTCGTATGTTGCCTGCAACTGAGTGCCAGTAAGAATCCCCATCATGTGCTAGAGAAGGAACTGAACACCTTTGCGACATTCCCCTAGCTGGTTGCCTACCTCCCTGTCCATGGTGCTGGGAAAATACACTGCTGCACTGCTGTGATTTATAGCATTGGCTCTATCGGATTTGTTGATTTATCATGATTTTAAGAAAATTCTTAAGAATGCTTTCCCGGAAGAAACATGCTTGAATTGGATAGTAAGAGGCCATGGTTTAGGTCAGTGTAGTGAAATTTGTCAATCTTGGATCCTTTTGTTAGCAAATCCTTCTCTCATCTAGGCAATCCCCAATTGTGTATAGTTTTGGTACAAGACAGTGGCTGCCCTCAATCTGAAATCTGAAGGAATCATATCATCACTATCCCTATCTTGGTCCATCGGGGTCACTTAGGGGTGATTTAGTCACTCTATCAAACTCTATCTCATGTGAATTTGAATCTTTAGTGAATGACACAAGAACGCGGCTCCGAAGCTTCCCCCTCCGCCTCCCGCAGTCTCTGCCCGCGAAGGGGCTTCCTAGTGCGTGGAGACCTTTCCTCCTTCACAGCTCCCTCCCACTGGTGCTGGTGCCGTCCCTATTTTATTGTCTCTGTTTTTAATTAATTTTTTCTTTTGCCCTACCCAGATACGTGGGGAGTTTCTTGCCTTTTGGGAGGTCTGAGGTCTTCTGCCAGCATTCAGTAGGTGTTCTGTAGGAGTTGTTCCACATGTAGATGTATTTCTGGTGTATTTGTGGGGAGGAAGGTGATCTCCGCGTCTTACTCCTCCGCCATCTTTCCACCGCCCCCCTTAAATTTATTTTTTAAAATTTTAACTGAAGTAATGCCACAGATGTGTATTGAGTACTTGTTGATTCTTATAAACTTGATTCTTGATTTCTGGATTTTACAAAGTAAAGGATGCCAGATTCATTCTTTCTGAATTTGTCATTACTATTTGTATTGATACATAAATGCACATAGATAAAATATTAAAATATTTAATTTGTATAATTATTTTAAATATTATTAAACCAGCAGCAAAACCAACACTCATATAAACAGTTTGCTACTTGACCTAAATGTGTTGTCCTTAATGACAAGCCCACGTTAATTCAGCTTGGAAGACAGATGTAGTGTTTGCTTCTGGGGCAGAGGACAAATGCACTTTTTGGCAAAAGCAGAAGAGATACTGTCTTCCTCTAGGCCAAAGTTTGGGCAGCTTTGCTAGGAGCACCTTTAAAAGATAGTAATTTCCTAAGCTTGGGGCTCCTTCAGTTGTGATGCAGTGTGTGTGCCATATCCACCTGGGATGCTCTGCATAGCCTCAGTGGAATCTGGGGGGACAGGGTACTCAAGGGGAGCGATGAAAACATTAAACTCATGCTGCCTGATGTATCCTGAGTAGTAAAGTCCCTGTGTCTCTGACCCAGAAGTCTCAAGTTTTCTGCTAGTATCCATGAAACTGTGGCATGCTAATTTATAGTTATTGAGTACAATCTCAGAACTTTCATGGTTTTTTCAAAGTTCATGTGCAAAATATTCTTCCTTTAGAAATAATTTATAAGTGAATTTAAAAATCATAAATGTATAAGTAAAATTACTTCCTAAATAAAATAAATCTAATGCATTAAATTCAAACTATTTTGAAGTATAATTTTCATATTTCAGAATGACAAAGTGTGCAGTAAAATAATGCAAAAAAATAAATATAAAATAAAATAATGCAGCCACATGTTAATACTAGAATCAAGACTTCCTAGTTTTGTGGTATATCCTTTATAAGAATGTTTTCATGTGATTGTAGAGCTAGTACTGAAGAGCACACCTATCAAACTCATAAATATTTTTTCACTGAAAATATGGAGTGTTACTTTTGAGGTAGAGAAATAGGAATATGTTTGCATGCATTATAAGTCTTTCAACTGCCATATATTTCTGACCAGGCAAACTACTTCTCTTTATAAAATAGATCTCTTTGGAAATAAAAATTCATATTTCTAAAACAATTAATCTTGCTTTGAATTTTCAGTTATCAGAACTTGGCAGGTGTTTTGCAGCTTGTTTTTATTTTTAATGATAATAGATTATTCACTTTTAAAAGCAAGTTGCATGGTCATGAATAGAGAATAAAATTTTTATAAAAAGTGTTTTTATATGTTTGTATATATTTTTATATGTTTTGTATGTTTAAAAAAGCCTGGGCATATGAGGAAGGCTGCACATCAAGCTGTTATCAGTTTACCTAAGGAATAGGGAGGTAGAAGAAAACAGTTGACTTTTCCTTTGCATATCTGTACATTGATGTTGTTTTCTCCTGCAATGTGAATTTATTGTTTTTTATCCTGGAAAGGCAAACTAATAAAGTATTTTTAATAAAATAAACATAAGTATTAAAGAAACAAAAAATGAATTAAATTAAAATTAAAATAGGCAGCCCTGTCAGAGTAAATTATTTATATCAGTATTTTAGCACAACAGGATATCAATTTATAAACCTGAATAAAAATTTGAAATACTTAATTTTTTTACCTATATTTTAGGATTTCCTACTAAATTTAGTCACCATAGTAACTATTTTGTATTTCATATAACTTAGGGCATCTTGATGCTCTACTTTGCACAAGTAAATTTTTCCTTATTTTAAAACATACAGAGTGGCAAGTTTTATAGTTATTTGAAAATATGTAATTTATCAAAAATATATTAGTCAATTTGAACCATAAAAGATTATGGGATCCCTTAACTTTTGTTTTTGTTATGGGATAAAATTAAAATCAGATTATGTTAATTCATTGGGGTATTTCATTTAACAGTATTTAATTATTCTCCAAGGGGTAATATTGAGTAGTTTATCTAATGGAATATAGTGGAATATGATGGAATAGCTAACATATGCTTTATAAGTTTCCTTAAGCTCTATTATAAAAAGGGAATCCTTATTATTCATTTACTTGAAATATTTGAATTCTTATATTATTTTTATATTTTATATCTCATTTTGTATGTTATATTTTAACTTTATTTTTTGGCTGTATTAGAATGTTCTTATATACGAAAGATATTTTTAAATATTTAACAATTAGGTATATGTTTTTAATGAGCACATTTGTATTTTTCCATTCTGACTATGCATTGCTTGTTTCTAGCTACCAGCATACCTCGTTTTATTGCACTTTGCTTTATTACACTTCACAGATAGTGTGTTTTTTACAAATTGAAGATTTGTGGCAGTCCGGCATCAAGCAAGTCTATCTGCACCATTTTTCCAACAGCTTTTGCTCACTGGCTTTCTCATTGTCACATCTTGGTAATTCTCACAGTATTTCAAACTTTTTCATTATTATTATATTTGTTATGGTGATCTGTGATCAGTGATCTTTGATGTTACTACTACGACTCACTGAAGGCTCAGGTGATGGTTAGCATTTTTTAGCAATAAAGTTTTTTGTTTTTTGGGTTTTTTTTGCGGTAAACGAGCCTCTCACTGTTGTGTCCTCTTTCGTTGCGGAGCACAGGCTCCAGACACGCAGGCTCAGTGGCCATGGCTCACGGACCTTGCCGCTCCGCGGCATGTGGGATCTTCCCGGACCGGGGCACGAACCCGTGTCCCCTGCATTGGCAGGCGGACTCTCAAACACTGCGCCACCAGGGAAGCCCTGCAATAAAATATTTTTAAATTAAGCTATGTACATTGGTGTTTTTTAGACATAATATAGTTGCACACTCAATTAGCTACAGTATAGTGTAAACATAACTTTTATGTGTACCCGTGCTGAGAAATCAAAAAATTTGTGTCACTCACTTTATTGCGTTATTTATCTTATTGAGCTGGTCTGGAACCAGACCCACAATATCTCTGAGGTATGCCTGTATGCGTTGTTACATTTCTAAAAATGCATTTATATGCAATTGCATAACATTATAAATTTTTAAAAATCTGTTCACATTTCTTTAATAGAAGACAAAGTTTTTTCCATCATTTATTCATTCATTCAAATGCCATTTATTTAGCCTTATTACATGCCTAATCCTGTCTCAGTTCTTCGAGATATATTAGTCATATCATTTGTAAGTGAAGGAGTCACATCCAACATAAACGTCTTTGGGAATCTATTGCCACACAGAACTAGGAAGTATAAGATTGAGTATGGTGCCCTTGCCAGAAAAAGAGATTTAGAAGGGATGCTGAACTGGCCAGATCATAGACTTTCACTGGATAGATAGGAGTGGAGAGGAAGAAGATAAATAAAATTGAGATTGATTCTTATCTTCAGAAATTTCAATTAATTTCAGTAGAGAAAGCAGCACAGTCGTTTATAAAAAATCTTATCAAGTGATGTTTATATATTTAAATTTGGATTATTCTAACAACTGTTTATATTTTAAAAGGAGTTAGAGTTCATATATTCTATTCTGTGCCTATAGATGACATTAATATCGCTATAGAAAAAAAGTGTGTTTGAACTCTTACCTGGTGATATGTGACAGTGTAACTACATGAATTTTAGTTTTGCGTTTCTCATGTCAGATATAGCAGGTTCAATAAAAGTACAATGAGTGTTTATATTAGTTATGGATAGTTAATCATAATAAAGTTTTATAATAGGGTCCTTATATCTGCTGCTCTTTAACTAAAGAATCCTGGTTTGATGAGGTAAAAGATGCATTTTATGAACAAAGTTCTATAGCACATTTTGTGGGGTGCTTTATGGCATGACATTAGCAGTCTAGTGTTTTCATGGCTTTTGATAGATATTTGATGTTGAAAGAGAGCTTTGGAAAATTTTCATTCTCTTTTCTTTCACATTAAAATAAAAACATTCTATTCTTTAACCTTTGTTTTTCTTGTCCATCCTATAAGAACAAAACAGTTCTTTTTCTAATATTTGGAGTGCATTTGTGAAACTCTGAGGGTGAGTATGATCAGATCTAGAAAATTTTAATCTGAACTGATCTGGCTTAGACCTCTCTGAGAAAACCCACTGTGTTCTCAGATTGGTCCTAATGACATAGGCTGTTTCTTTATAGTTTTCAATTTCACGGATCCTGGTTTGGGCAGTATTAAGAATATCTTTAAAACTTTGAGAGTTGCCAAAATATAGTTTGAATAAACATGTAGGTAGGCATTTATTCGGAATTTAAATGACAAATAGAAAGATAGGTCCAAACAGACGCATTCTTAATTTTATATTATCTGACAACTTTAACCACCTTTTTAAACGCTATCCCTTAAATCCATGAAAATCAAGGGCATGAAAATCACTATACACATGACAAAATATTTTAAGAGATTATGTGAAGTTATTCTCAGCCTTTTTCTTTTACTAACATCTTGCCTCCTCAAGTCTAGAAAAACCTGCCTTAATTTCTTCTATTTTCCATTACCCTCAAATTGTTTTGACCATCTTTTTACTTCATCTATTGCCGTCGATAGAGAAAAAGATATTCAGTTGTTTGACATGTTGATATTCAAAATCTTTATTTTTAAGGGTTTTGTAAATTGTTGTTGTTCAACAACATAGATTTTTAAAAATCTCCTTAGAATGGTAAATGCCCCCAATAAAAGATCTTTGTGTCTCTGATGACTTATTTCCTCTGCTTATCCTATAACTTTCTAAGGGAGGTGTGTTTAAACCTTCAACTATGAATTGTTTTATTTCTCCTTTTTGTTCTATTAGTTTTTGTTTTATATATTTTAAAACAATGTGATTGGATGGATCAACTCTTTTATAATTATTATAATATATTAATTTTTTCTCAAACTGTGTTGTCTACTTAGTCTAATATTAATATTGCTGTACTAGTTTCTGTTGGTTACTATTTGCCTTGTGTGTATCTTCAATCTTTTATTTTTAATATTTCTCTATTCTTATGTTTTACATGTTGTTCTAATAGATATAATATAGTTGGCTTTTTCCCCTTAAATGACAGATTTTAAAATCCTTATCTTTTAACTGTAGACTGTATTTTGTTTGCCTTTATTGTAGCTTTTGCAATATTTAAATTGAAATGTATGTTCTTAATATTTGTTTTTCTATTTGTCCCACTTGTTCTGTGTTCCCTTTTGTATCCCTTTGGGTTAAGTATTTTTAAAATTATTCCATTTCCTCTTTTATTATTTTGTTAGTTATACAATATTTAAAATCTTTCTTCTTTGTAGTTATACTAGAGATTACAACATATGTCTTTGACCTCAAAAAACATAATTTAATAAATATATAATTTTCTGTGTAATGTTAGGACCTTAAAACACTTTAATTACTTGTATTTCTCAGTCAAATCTTTAGTTTATTTTAATTCTACAGATACATACCAATAGTATATTATCATGCCTTCAATATTTGATAAGATTTACACAAATATTTACTCTTTTCTTTGAACTTTATACATTCCTACATCTCTGTGTTTCTATCTAAGATTATTGTTCTAATGCCTGAAGAACTTTCTTCTTACTATTTGTTTTAGTATGAGTATACTGTTGAGGAATTTCTTCTGTCTCTGTCTCTCATTCTTTTTTTCCCTAAAATATCCATTTCAATTTTATTTTAAGCATATTTTAATAGATATAGAATTCTATGATTATAGTTATTTTTATTTTTAGCACTTTTATTTTCTGGCTTCCATTCTACTGGCATTTTTATTATTGCTTTTTGGAAGCTAATGTGTCTTTCTCTGACTGGTTTTAACTTTTCTTTGGCTTTTTGTAGTTTGATGTACCTTTGTATAGAATTTTCTTTTTCTGTTTTTCCTTCTTGTGGTTCATATCTGTGGTTAGATTTGAAACCATCTGATCCAATATCTCTTAAAAATTGCTTCTGCCCATCTTCTCTCTTATTTCCTTCTAAGATTCCAGTTACTTATATGCTGATGTTTCACCATATACCATATGTTTTATCCTTATTGCCTGTTTTTCCATTGTTTTTATCTTCTTCATGTTTCATTATGAATATTTTCATCTCACCCATATTTCACTTCACTAATCCTCTCTTTAGCTGTATTGAATCCACTGTTAGCGCATCTAATACTAAATTTCAATGACTATCTTTCAGTCTGTTTGATTTTGTATCATGATTTTTAATTCTCTGCTGAAATTTTCCATCTTGCCATGTAATTTCTTAAACATATTAGTTACAATCAGGTTAAAGTCCATGTGTTTTAATTCTATATCTGGACCTCCTTTGGTTTTGTTTGTATATCTGGCTCTTTCCTTGTTATTTATTTGATTCTCTCTCCTGGTAGACCTGTTAATGTTTAATTAAGTGGAGTAATTTGAGGCTGTAGATTTTATTAACTTCCTGCAGAAAGGGTTTACTTTCTTAGGTAGTTAAAATATAGGTATTTCATCTCAATACAATCATGGATTAGAGTGATTCCCAGAAGAATGTCAGTCATTGGGAATCTAGTGGGATTACCAATGGAAGGAAAGCCAGAAGTTTCTCAAAGGCCTCTTTTCCATGAAATATTTGAATTCCAATATTGCCCTCTTAACCCAGTGTCACTGCTGATAGCTCTTCATAAGATCTGTCACTGCTGATAGCTCTTCATAAGATCTCTCATTCTCAACCACTGCTTTCTGCTCATCTTCTCAGGTTTTGCTTTCGAATTTGCAAATGACTTTTAAAGGGCAAACTTTATTTTTCCCTGTACTCTCCACTACCATTACACTCAATACTTCTGACATCAGATGTCTAGGAGTCTTCCCAAATGAAACAATTCTCCAATTCTCTATAGACACCAACTGAATGTTCTACAATTCAACTCAATTCTGACACTATCTACCAGGAGTTAGCATCAGATTTCACAGGTTAAGGGCTCAGTTCCACAAGACTGCCCCCATTTCAGACACCAGTATCAAGTCCAGGTTGTCACCTATGCTTCTGACCAACCAGCTATAAATTGTAGGTTCCCAGAGCCCCCTCTTTTCGTTTGATAATTTGCTAGAACAGCTCACAGAACTCAGGGAAACAGTTTGCTTACTATATTACTGCTTTATTGTAAAAGAGTACAACTCAGGAACAGCCAGATGAAAGAAATACATAGGGCAAGGTGTTAGGGAAGGAGCATGGAACTTACATGCCATTTCCCCAGGTATACACCAACCCAGAAGCTCTCCAAATGCATTTGGCTAGGACTTTTTTCTTTTTTTTTTTTATTCGGTACGCAAAAAACACCTCTCACTGTTGTGGCCTCTACCATTGCAGAGCACAGGCTCCAGACACGCAGGCTCAGCAGCATGGCTCACGGGCCCAGCTGCTCCACGGCATGTGGGATCTTCCTGGACCGGGCCACAAACCCGTGTCCCCTGCATCGGCAGGTTGACTCTCAACCACTGTGCCACCAGGGAAGTCCCTGGCTAGGATTTTTATAGAGGATTGATTAAATTGTTGGGCATTGGTGATTAATTTCCAGCCCCTCTCCCTCCCTGGAGTTTGGGGAATGGGGCTGAAGCTTTCCATCTTCTAATCACATGGTTGGATCCACTGGCAACAAGCCCTCTTCCTGAGGTTACCCAGGAACCTCCACCCCCCCAGCCGTCTCTTTAACATACAAAGACACTTATTAATTGGGAGATACGTAGGGTTTTAAGAGCTGTGTTCCAGAAAACCAGAGCTGAAACAAAATGTATATAAAAATGTCACAGACTCAAAGGATAAATGTGACACCAAATATCACATTTATTTCTCTGGCTTCTGTTTTTTCTGGAATCTTGACTTTTCAGGTCTTTGACCAATCAGGGCCTTGTGAGGTCTTTAAACAGATTTGTTTGGGGGGTCAGAGTTTTCTAGTTTTTCTTAGTCTCATTTCATTGGTCTAATCCAGGAGTTAGAGAACTATGGTCTGTGTGCCAAATATATCTTGCCACCTGTATTTATAAATAAAATTTTATTGGAACCAGCCAAAACTATTTGGTTACATTAAGTAATGTTTTATTTAAATTTATAGAATTTATGATAAAATAAATTAATGTTTGGTCTATCTAACCTCTTTCTAAAATAGATTTTAAATATATTTTAAGTTAGAGTCACAAAGTTTGAGCCCGAGTGGAAATGGTGGATGCACTGTACAAATGGACCTCCACCCAATCCCACCTCATATATGATGTAGACTTTTAACAGATTTTGCAGTCTCAGAGATGCCTCCAGTCTTTCATATGAAAAATAGTATAGTAATAATTGTTTTAAGGTGAGTAAATAATATGAATGTGTATAAGACACTTGACAGTTGGTGCTCAAAAAAGGTACTGGGTATTATTGTTGCTACTTTCTTGGAATAAATAAATATAGTGCTTCTCATGGTGATTAAAATAAAGGAAGCAATATTCATTTTATTTCTAAATTCTGACATACTGTATCTCTTAAAATCATTCATATTATTTAAATAGACTGATAAGCACTTTCATTACTGTGTAACTGCCTTCCCCTAACTCCAAACAAACAATAACTTACCTAGAGAATCCCATATAATGAAGTTTGTTCATTCGTCTTTTTTCTTGTTCCTTTTAAATTGTTATGTGGTTTTTAAAGCTGCTTTAGCACATAGACTAGGTAGCAGTCATGAAGGTAGTCAGTTATACCTTTTTTCTGTTAATTACAAGAATCCCACTTTAAACACAGTTTTGCAGAAGATCTTCATTTTTTTTTTCCCTTCTGTGTTTCAAGAGTGTGTAGCTGCTTTTCTGCAACTCCCAGGGGAGAATTAGCAAGTGTATTTGTGTTTAAGTTACTAGTAGAAGGTAGTGGAAGAATAGAAGACATCAATGGAAGTCTCAATGGAAGCTCAACCAGAAGAAAAGAAGGTTGAAGCACAATATGAAATGAAAAGGACTTAACTGTAGCAGGAGAAGATATGTGTTAGCCATAAAGGAGAACCTCCCAGTGCTGAGTGATAGTTATTGGACTCTGGCACAGGTTAGAGAGGTTATGGGATGACTCCAAAATTCCTAAAATGTCAGAGTCTCTTACGTGGGATCATTTGCGATTGGTCTCACCAAAAATTATGAAAATGCAGAGATTTTATACACATGGTTTTTGTGCTTTTAAAAAACATACAGGATCTACTCTCTCAGAAACCAAGGATCCAAGGCTGCCTCTTAAATCATATTTTCTTTCTTTAACGGTTATTATTATTTAGAAATACTCAGGCACCAAAATTATGTTGTAGTATCTTAAAGGATGGAATATTTATTTCATAAATTGAGATTTCTAACTGGCAGTAGCTTATGATGCTTTTATTCTTATGAGAGAGGAATTAAGATAATCATTTTGGTTTGATTTTCTGATTTTGGGCAGGAAGATAAAATAGATATCCTGTGCCTTTTCACCTGCAATACTTTGTTAGTACATTAGTATATTATGATCTGAAACCTAGAGGAAAGAAATAATAATAAGTTGTCTTGGTGTGCAGTTGGCAATTTTCTATACATTTATTTCATTAATTTTCTAAAGAAGGAGGTAACATTAACTTCACTTCATAGATGAGAAAACTGAGGTCAAATCAGGTTCACTACTTTAGTCGAGTACTCAGTGAATAAGTAGTGAAACCTGGATTAGAACTCGTGCCCACTCAGTTCCACAGCCAAAATATTCCCACTCTACCACACATAAAACCACTGGCAGAACTTTCAAAATATCAATGATTGGAATGTTCAGAACCAGTGAGAATCACTAAAATATACTATTCTTCAAAATTTTTGAAATATTTATTTAAAAATATTTCAAACATGCATAAGTCAAATCTAAAACATAAGATTGTCAATTATGTTATTCTCTGTAACAATACTTTGTTGATGGCAGATGTTTAGCTGTTAGTTATATCTATGTGACCAAGACAAAATAATAATGTGTTATTATTACTACTTATATATCCAGTTGTCAAGGATGACTGTTTTCAATTCTAGATACAAAATTTTTAATATTTTT
Organism: Lipotes vexillifer; assembly: GCF_000442215.2. NCBI lineage: Eukaryota > Metazoa > Chordata > Mammalia > Artiodactyla > Lipotidae > Lipotes > Lipotes vexillifer. The sequence continues at coordinate 1,670,425 of NW_006775603.1, forward strand.
TCTAGTTGTTTGAAAGCAAAACTAAGAACATAGTTTAGTAGTATAGGTAACATAAGTTACCTATACTACTACCGTTTTAAAGATAGGAATTGGTTTTCAATTCAGGGATAATTATTAAAAAAAAAGAAAAAAAAACCTCTACTTAGTTTACAAGGGATTCTGCACATAACTACTGTGAGACATTCATTTTTGAGATTAGTTTTTAAGAATCAAAGGATTAACTTAAATATAACAGTGTTATGAATACAATAAAAATATAAAATGAATACAGTGTTCTCTATGTACTTCATTATTTACTAATGAAATAACATCATTATTTCTCATTTCATTACAAATTTCTAGGTAGATGGCCAGCAATTCAAAATGGAACTCAATGTAATGATATAGTTTTGTGATTAGTGTGTCTCCTTTAAACTTTCAATCATAAATTATATTTTAATTTGGGAATGTATTCACCCAGCATAAATTCAGACTATATACACATGGGAAGTTTTTATTTTATTGTTTTGCTAAAAGCATTAAAGCAATTTTGTTAAGTTAATAGAATTTATTAGCACCATATTTTTTATACCTTTATATACTACTGTGTGGTTTACATTAATAAGTATAATAACAATAAAATAACTCTGAATTTATATACTTGGGTGATGGATGTGTGTCTATCGACAAAGCTGCCTAAAAAATTAATTACATTTTTGGCATAAAGTAATATGCTTTTACTGAATTTTACTGTCATGGCAAAGGGGATGTTGCCAAGAGTATTACATTAAAAATGATTTTTGACAAATTCATGTCCATTTTCAGTGGATTTATTTTTCCATTTCTCTTGTCTTTTTATTAAATTATTACCCAATTCAATTTTATTGAATGCCTACTAAGTTCAAGTACTATGTTAGGTGGTAGGATATAGTATGGTTACAATCAGTAGTATGGCTACTGCCAGGATAGTAGGGAAGAGAAACATTAAACAAATACTTATGTGTCATGTATGTGGTGTGTTTTCTGGGCTTTGGGATACATAACAGTAATCCAGGGGGCACGAGGTGTTCTGAGGACAAACATGCTGAGACATGATGGGTGAGAGCAGAGCATTTCTGACTGAGGAAAATACCATTCTAAAGGCTCTGAGGCAAGGTGTTTAGAAGGCAGTGGTATATTGGCTTCCTGTTGCTGCTGTAACAAATTACCAAAAACTCAGCAGCTTAAAATAACGCAAATTTATTATCTCACAGTCTTGCAGCTCAGAAATCTGGGGCGGAGATTTTGTCTGGTTTCTCTGATCTAGGTCTCACAAGGCAAAAATCAAGGTGTCAACAGCCTGGGCTCTTATCTGTAGGTTCTGAGGCTAAGGAGAATGGATGGAGGGAAATGGTTTCCGAGCTTGTTCAGGTTGGTGGCAGAATTCATTTCTTTATGGTTGTAGGGCTGAAGTTTCCACTCCCTCGTTGGCTGTCAGCTGAGAACTTCTCTCAGCAACTTAATGCCTCCTGCCTTCCTTGCCATGTTGCTCCCTCCAGTAGAGCATGGAGCTTTTTACAGTCGCATCTGACTTCCCTTTCCGCAGTGTGCCCTCTGAGTCTCCTTTTCTACCTTCATCTGGGAGAAAGCTCTGCTCTTCAGAGCCCATGTGGTTACATTGGGCCTACACAGGTGGTTCAGGATAATCTCTATATCTTAAAGTCAACTGATTACAGGCATACCTCATTTTATTGTGTTTGCTTTATTGTACTTCACAATATTGTTTTTTTACAAATTGCATGTTTGTGGCAACCCTGCATCCAGCAAGTCTATCAGCATCATATTTCCAGCAGCATTTGCACATTTCATGTCTCTGTGTCACATTTTGGTAATTCTCAAAATGTTTCAGACTTTTTCATTACTATTATATTTGTTATCGTGATCTGTGATCAGTGATCTTTTTGATGTTACTACTACAGCTCACTGAAGGCTCAGATCGTGGTTAGCATTTTTAGCAATAAAGTTTTTTTAAATTTATGTATGTTGTTTTTTTGGACATAATGCTATTGCACACTTACTAGACTATAGTATAGTGTAAACATAACTTTTATATGCACTGAGAAACAAAAAAAAATTGTGTGACTTGGTTTTTTTGCAATATTTGCTTTATTGGGTGGTGTGGAACCACTCTCACAATATTTCTGAGGTATGGCTGTAATAATTTTAATTACATTGGCCAAGTCTCTTTTGCCAGGTGTTGTAACATATTCAGGCTTGACACCATGGGAATAGATCATGAGGCCAACATTCTGCCTACCACAGTACGGGAATTTCATCGCAGTTGAAGATGTCAAGGAGCGTAGAGGCTAAGTCGTTGTTTGGATCATATATTTGGACAAAGAAGTCGGCCAAATAATGACAGGGTTATAGTGGAGAGAAAAACTGATGTCAAACGCAAACGCCTCCAGTAAATGAAGGGCAGTTACCTGGAGGTTGGCAGTTAACAGACACAGGGCTGGGTAGAGGGTGGCATGAGCCTCACAGACAGGAAGGAGTATTGCAGACTCTGGAGAGGTGATCTTCGGGGAGCCTCATTGGAGTGCCCCATCAAGTGCTGAAGAAAGAGGTACCTCCAACTGAGAGAACTCAGGGGAATCCAAGTACATGAGAGAGGGCCAGGCTTCGGACAGGTTAGACATTAAACTGAAGGTTCTCACAAACAGTTTATGATGTTGAGGAGTTTATTTACAATGCAATAGGCTTTCCAGGGCTAAAGCAGAAAATTGGGGACAGAGGGGAGCAATCAGGGGAATGGATCAAGGGAGAATACAAATTGCGTCACGGCGATGGGAACACTGGCGAAAGATGACAGAGAGTAGGGTCGAAGGCAAAGTAAATGAGTTGACTACAGATTTACCAAGAAAATTAAAAACATATATAATAATCCCTAGGAAGCGGATACTTTCTTTTAGTAGATATCAAGTGATCTGCAGAGGAACTCCAGGAGCTGAGACCTGCATGGTCTTCAGTGGTGGGTGGTAGAGTTGATACCAAGCACTTTAGGGGCTTGGAGGTCTAGAGTGTGTGTGGTCCAAGTCAGCCATGTGTTTCCCTCATTATTTGTTATTGTCTTATGAGAGTCAGTACATCCTAATGGTTAGGAACACAAACTGTGGCACCAGGGTGTGTGAGGTCCAGTCTTGGCCTTGTAACCGTGAACAAATTACTTCATCTCTGTGCCTCAGGTTCTTCAGCTGCAAAGTGGAAATGATGACAGTAGTGACCATTTCATTGGGTAGTTGTGCAGATTAAATAAGTACATGGCTATGATAAGTATTTATAACTTTTAGCTGTTATTATTTAATGGTCACTTCTACAGTTTTTACCTGCTTATATAAAATCTAAATATTATAGAACATGCAAGAAAAGTAAACCATTTTTCAGACTGAAAATCTATGCTAAACTTAATTATTTTGTGTATGTCATATTGATTCAATTGTGCTGCCCAAGAAATACAGCATTAACCTCAGAGAGGTATATATTATTGCTTGTGTGTTCTGGCAGAGCTGCATCAACACAGTTGATGGGAAAATAGGTTACAGTTTAAATGATTTTGGTAGATCTAAAGATGTCAATGTGAGTAAAGTAAACTTGCCTGATGGATTATTTTTTCTTTAATAAAAAGAGACGTAATCTTCTAGAAGTAATACTCTTGAGAAACATGTTTGTCATTAAAAACAAAGGGAGTCAAATGATTTTCTAGGTATAGTAGTCACAATAAATATTTGCTTGTCACCTATAGGGAGGCAGAAGAAATATACTGTCACTTCTGTTATTGGAAAACTGTCCATCTTTTTTCTAGCTCTCGCATCCAAGCACCCTCCCATGGGGAATTACCCTTGTACAACTCAATTTACTGCAGAGTAAAAAGTTTTTAAGATAAGGAACCATCTCCTAAAATGCTAGCCTGTTGCCGTTTACGATTGCCATATAGTTCAAACTATACAGTTGACAATTTGAAGCCTTCTGAATGCTCATTTGTATGCTATGTGAGTTGAACATGTTGTAGAATTCATTCTAATTTATTATTTTACAAAGAGAATATTCTAAATGCATTAGAGTATTAGATGCTGAATCTGATAAAAGGAAAGAATGATTTCAGAAGGATATTAAAAAATATTTACAGGGGATGTGAGACGAAATGTGCTTTCAAATATATCTTGATTAAAATAGTTAATTTCAGTAGATTGAAAAGCTTTCAAAGAATATTGATATCAGATATTAATCAATTGTTCGGTAATTGTGACTTTGGCGATTGTTTTTTAGATCAACTTTTTTTATTCATAGGTATAAAATTAATACTATCACTTCAGCATATTTTGTTTGGACTGCTGGTTAGTTTTCTTAAAACTTATATGTACAACGCACTTGGTTAAGCATTTTATAAGATGTAAAATTTATTCAATTTAGTTCCTGCCTTAGGGAACTAATGCAACCAAGGAAGTGAATCATGTACACACATAACTATTGTGTAAGATACAGTATAAGGACCACAGGGAAATGCAAAGCAGAAGAGATTATAAGAAGGGAGAGATTACCAGAAGTTTAACAATCAAAACTTTATTTTGCACATAGACAATGGAAATATTAAGTGGAAAAACCAGGTACATAATATACAATATAATCACAATATAGTAAATTCTAATAAGGCATATTTTTATGAATACACATATACAAATAGAAAATATTGGAGGGAAATGTCTTAAAACATAGTGAGTTATGCTATTAGGCATTCCCTTCTAATACTTTGTTGACAATGTGTTCTCAAGTTAAGCAGATGAGGGAAGTGAGAGAGGGCAGGGAAAGTCACTAAGTAATGTGATGTCCTCTGGAGTCTAGATTCAGCTTGATCTCGTGGCACCTGGAGGAGGCTTTGTTCTATGACTTTTACCATAGTTGGTCCCATCTTGAGGCAAAGGGACAGGCCTTTGCCAGTACCTGCATGTATTAGTTATTGACTTTGAGGAAGGGGACTGGTAATCTCCTAGGTGAAGCAGCTGCCTGTAGGCAAAGGGAAATTCTCCAAAGAAACCAGCTGTGAACCTTTAGCAGGCAACACTCATAGCAACTGGACCTAATAAGAGAGGTACAGACAGGCACCAAAAGTGTTCTGTATACTTTATTGAGCTATCAAGAGTATAGCCATATTTAATTTCACACACACATACACACACACACACACACACACACACACACTCAGATCAATCATTAGTCATTGTGTATTTATTTATTTATTTATTTATTATTATTATTTTTTAATTAATTTATTTATTTTTGGCTGTGTTGGGTCTTCGTTTCTGTGCGAGGGCTTTCTCCAGTTGCGGCGAGTGAAGGCCACTCTTCATCACGGTGCGCGGGCCGCTCACTGTCACGGCCTCTCCCGTTGTGGAGCACAGGCTCCAGACGCGCAGGCTCAGTAGTTGTGGCTCACGGGCTTAGTTGCTCCGCGGCATGTGGGATCTTCCCAGACCAGGACTCAAACCCATGTCCCCTGCATTGGCAGGCAGATTCCCAACCACTGCGCCACCAGGGAAGCCCCATTGTGTATTTATTAACCACTCAAAATGAACAGTGAACTATTAGAGGCTAAACACACACACACACACACACACACACATACATACACACACACATACATATAATCTCCTTCTTTATCCAAGAAGATGTAAATATCTCTGGGGGCAACAGTCAAGTATATCAATATTTATGTGTAATGGGTTATATGCTAAAATAACATTCTATATTCAACTATTATAGGGCAGAGAAGGCTCAACTATTGCTAGCTGCTGCTTATATATTTTTAAAGTGCATGCAGCAAAAAAAAAATAGATATGATTTTTTAAACTAAATTTTTAAGCCTTACTCCTCTGAAAAATTAAACTGTGTGGAATATCTTACATCTATGGGATGCTGTATAAACTGTGTATGCCCATATACCTTTGCCTGTGATATGACATGTGTGGTAACATCTTATTTATCCAGTTGCCACTTATCTCCAAACTTTAACTAAAATATGCTGTGGATCATTAGTGTTTGAAAACAACATCCCTAGAGTCACAATAAAGGGAACAAAATGTTGTGCTGGCTGAGGCAATACAGCCTACTATTGGGAAGATACAATTAAAAACAAAAGCTCTTCCAACCCCAGAAATCCTTAAAGGTAGCAGAGAAAGAAAATACTTTTATGATTGAATAAGCGTTAAACCAGAGTGTGATGGGCATCACGGGCAACCCATTACATGACTGCAAAGACAGAAAACTCACCCTTTTACATAGCCAAGCAGATACAACCCCTTACATACATGTTCTCAACATAAACAATAACTAGTCCTCAAGTAAAGAGAACTTGACAGCACCATTTGTCACACACAGTTCATCCCAAATTTACCTGGTAATTGGGGTGACCATCTGTGTTAATTGATTAGCTTTATCGGGGGAGAAACAGCCTTCTCATATCTTTTGACAATAGAGAGTTTTGCAGCTTGATGCAAGGTGCCCAAAATGTTGAGCAACCTCCCTCCCATAGGAACTGGGAAATAGGGGCTCTAGCTCCCCTTGATGATGTCCCTGGGTCTAAAAGCTAACAAAAGGCCCATCTGGCTTTCAAAAGGATGCATACATTTCAAAGAGAGGAAAAGTACTTCCAAGTTTTCTAAAGTAAATGCTCTAAGAAAATGGAGGGGAAGGAAATATCTTCTATTATTTTTGACAGGGAGAATTAAACCTCTTATTTTAATTTTTATTTAATTTTACAGCACTCATGTTGTAACTCCTTAGGCCCCAGGGGAATCATTTACTCCTACTTCTGACATAGTTACAAAGTTTCAAATCCCACAGCAGCTTATCTTTTATCTAGGATGCAGGCTTTTTGTTAGAGGCAAACGTGCCTACTACAGCGTGTTGAAGGGACAGCGGTCAAATCTGACAGTGAGTGAAGAGAGAATACTTATAAAAGGTGGGGAAGGATGAAAAGGAAGAAAGGAGGAAGGGCAGAGTAGGAAGAAGGAAGCAGTCAGGAGCCTTTTCTAGTAGGAAACACAGTCTTGCTACCATGGGAACCCCTGAGAGCATTGTTTTATTACCACACAAAATTATAAATGACCTTTTAGAATATATCTTTATGATCACTAAATTGTTTAACACTTTCAATCCACAGTCAGTCTCCAGGCTGCTTTGAAGTCACATTCCTGATATCGTGAAAGATGCCACTTGATCATGTCTCCTTCAGATTTCTCTCCTTTTCTCACAGCCTATAAGGAAGTATGCACATTTTCTGTAAGCAAGTGGTTGTTTTTTTTTATAAGTATATTGGGGTTGTGTACAAATTATTGTGCATGTGGGTAAATCACCCCCAGGAAGCTTCAGGAAACCCTGACCCAGGATGAAAGCAAAGAGCAATTGCTTTAATGCAAGTATAAACAAAATGTTTTTTTAAATCTTTATTGGAGTATAATTGCTTTACAATGGTGTGTTAGTTTCTGCTTCATAACAAAGTGAATCAGTTATACATATACATATGTTCCCATATCTCTTCCCTCTTGAGTCTCCCTCCCTCCCACCCTCCCTATCCCACCCCTCTAGGTGGTCACAAAGCACCGAGTTGATCACCCTGTGCTATGCGGCTGCTTCCCACTAGCTATCTATTTTACATTTGGTAGTGTATATATGTACATGCCACTCTCTCACTTTGTCACAGCTTACCCTTCCCCCTCCCCATATCCTCAAGTCCATTCTCTAGTAGGTCTGTG
>NW_006775603.1:1679550-1696824 GCF_000442215.2 Lipotes vexillifer
TTTCTGTTTTTGTGCCAGTACCATACTGTCTTGATTACTGTAGCTTTGTAGTATAGTCTGAAGTCAGGGAGCCTGATTCCTCCAGCTCCATTTTTTGTTCTCAAGATTGCTTTGGCTATTCGGCAGCCTCTCCCGTTGTGGAGCACAGGTTCCGGATGCACAGGCCCAGTGGCCATGGCTCACATTCCCAGCCACTCTGCAGTATGTGGTATCCTCCTGGACTGGGGCACGAACCCATATCCCCTGCATTGGCAGGCGGACTCTCAACCACTGTGCCACCAGGGAAGCCCCTATTTGTTTCATGTTTAATTTCTTTCCATCAGTGTCTTATAATTTTCTGCATACAGGTCTTTTGTCTCCTTAGGTAGGTTTATTCCTAGATGTTTTATTCTTTTTGTTGCAATGGTAAATGGGAGTGTTTTCTTGATTTCACTTTCGGATTTTTCATCATTAGTGTATAGGAATGCCAGAGATTTCTGCGCATTAATTTTGTATCCTGCTACTTTACCAAATTCATTGATTAGCTCTAGTAGTTTTCTGGTAGCATCTTTAGGGTGCTCTATGTATAGTATCATGTTATCTGCAAACAGTGACAGCTTTATGTCTTCTTTTCTGACTTGGATTCCTTTTATATCCTTTTCTTCTCTGATTGCTGTGGCTAAAACTTCCAAAACTATGTTGAATAAGAGTGGTGAGAGTGGACAACCTTGTCTTGTTCCTGATCTTAGTGGAAATGCTTTCAGTTTTTCACCATTGAGGATGATGTTGGCTGTGGGTTTGTCATATATGGCCTTTATTAGGTTGAGGAAAGTTCCCTCTATGCTTACTTTCTGGAGGGTTTTTATCCTAAATGGGTGATGAATTTTGTCAAAAGCTTTCTCTGCATCTGTTGAGCTGACCATATGGTTTTTCTCCTTCAGTTTGTTAATATGGTGTATCACATTGATTGATTTGCCTATATTGAAGAATCCTTGCATTCCTGGAATAAACCCCACTTGATCATGGTGTATGATCCTTTTAATGTGCTGTTGGATTCTGTTTGCTAGTATTTTGTTGAGGATTTTTGCATCTATGTTCATCAGTGATATTGGCCTGTAGTTTTCTTTCTTTGTGACATCCTTTTCTGCTTTTGGTATCAGTGATGGTGGCCTCGTAGAATGAGTTTGGGAGTGTTCCTCCCTCTGCTATATTTTGGAAGAGTTTGAGAAGAATAGGGGTTAGCTCTTCTCTAAATGATTGAAAGAATTCACCTATGAAGGCTTCTGGTCCTGGGCTTTTGTTTGTTGGAAGATTTTTAATCACAGTTTCAATTTCAGTGCTTGTGATTGGTCTGTTCATATTTTCTATTTCTTCCTGATTCAGTCTTGGCAGGTTGTGCATTTCTAAGAATTTGTCTATTTCTTCCAGGTTGTCCATTTTATTGGCATAGAGTTGCTTGTAGTAACCTCTCATGATCTTTTGTATTTCTGCAGTGTCGGTTGTTACTTCTCCTTTTCCATTTCTAATTCTATTGATTTGAGTCTTTTCCCTTTTTTTCTTGATGAGTCTGGCTAATGGTTTATCAATTTTGTTTATCTGCTCAAAGAACCAGCTTTTAGTTTTATTGGTCTTTGCTATCGTTTCCTTCATTTGTTTTTCATTTATTTCTGATCTGATTTTTAAGATTTCTTTCCTTCTGCTAACTTTGGGGTTTTTTTGTTCTTCTTTCTCTAATTGCTTTAGGTGCATGGTTAGGTTGTTTATTCGAGATGTTTCCTATTTCTTAAGGTAGGATTGTATCGCTATAAACTTCCCTCTTAGAACTGCTTTTGCTGCATCCCATAGGTTTTGGGTCGTCGTGTCTTCATTGTCATTTGTTTCTAGGTATTTTTCGATTTCCTCTTTGATTTCTTCAGTGATCACTTCATTATTAAGTAGTGTATTTTTTACCCTCCACATGTTTGTATTTTTTACAAATCTTTTCCTATAATTGATATCTAGTCTCATAGCGTAGCGGTCAGAAAAGATTCTTGATACAATTTCAATTTTCTTACATTTACCAAGGCTTGATTTGTGACCCAAGATATGATCTATCCTGGAGAATGTTCCATGAGCACCTGAGAAAAATGTGTATTCTGTTGTTTTTGGATGGAATGTCCTATAAATATCAATTAAGTCCATCTTGTTTAATGTATCATTTAAAGCTTGTGTTTCCTTATTTATTTTCATTTTGGATGATCTGTCCATTGGTGAAAGTGGGGTGTTTAAGTCCCCTACTGTGAATGTGTTACTGTCGATTTCCCCTTTTATGGTTGTTAGTATTTGCCTTATGTATTGAGGTGTTCCTATGTTGGGTGCATAAATATTTACAATTGTTATATCTTCTTCTTGGATCGATCCCTTGATCATTATGTAGTGTCCTTCTTTATCTCTTCTAATACGCTGTATTTTAAAGTCTATTTTGTCTGTTATGAGAATTGCTACTCCAGCTTTCTTTTGGTTTCTATTTGCATGGAATATCTTTTTCCATCCCCTCACTTTCAGTCTGTATGTGTCTCTAGGTCTGAAGTGGGTCTCTTTTAGACAGTATATATGTGGGTCTTGTTTTTGTATCCATTGAGCCAGTCTGTGTCTTTTGGTGGGAGCATTTAATCCATTTACATTTAAGGTATTTATCAATATGTATGTTCCTATTCCCATTTTCTTAATTGTTTTGGGTTTGTTATTGTAGGTCCTTTCCTTCTCTCGTGTTTAGAAGTTCCTTTAGCATTTGGTGTAAAGCTGGTTTGGTGGTGCTGAACTCTCTCAGCTTTTGCTTGTCTGTAAAGGTTTTAATTTCTCCATCAAATCTGAATGAGATCCTTGCTGGGTAGAGTAATCTTGGTTGTAGGTTTTTCTCCTTCATCACTTTAAATATGTCCTGCCAGTCCCTTCTGGCTTGCAGAGTTTCTGCTGAGAGATCAGCTGTTAACCTTATGGGGATTCCCTTGTGTGTTATTTGTTGGTTTTCCCTTGCTGCTTTTAATATGTTTTCTTTGTATTTAATTTTTGACAGTTTGATTAATATGTGTCTTGGTGTGTTTGTCCTTGGATTTATCCTGTATGGGACTCTCTGTGCTTCCTGCACTTGATTAACTATTTCTTTTCTTCCGTTAGGGAAGTTTTCAACTGTAATCTCTTCAAATATTTTCTCAGTCCCTTTCTTTTTCTCTTCTTCTTCTGGAACCCCTATTATTCGAATGTTGGTGCCTTTAATGTTGTCCCAGAGGTCTCTGAGACTGTCGTCAATTCCTTTCATTCTTTTTTCTTTATTCTGCTCTGCAATCGTTATTTCCACTACTTTATCTTCCAGGTCACTTATCCATTCTTCTGCCTCAGTTATTCTGCTATTGATCCCTTCTAGAGTATTTTTAATTTCATTTATTTTGTTGTTCGTCACTGCTTGTTTCATGTTTAGTTCTTCTAGGTCCTTGTTAAATGTTTCTTGCATTTGGTGTATTCTATTTCCAAGATTTTGGATCATCTTTACTATCATTATTCTGAATTCTTTTTCAGGTAGACTGCCTATTTCCTCTTCATTTGTTAGGTCTGGTGGGTTTTTATCTTGCTCCTTCATCTGCTGTGTGTTTTTCTGTCTTCTCATTTTGCTTATCTTACTGTGTTTGGGGTCTCCTTTTTGCAGGCTGCAGGTTTGTAGTTCCCGTTGTTTTTGGTGTCTGTCCCTAGTGGCTAAAGTTGGTTCAGGGGGTTGTGTAGGCTTCCTGGTGGAGGGGACTAGTGCCTGTGTTCTGGTGGATGCGGCTGGATCTTGTATTTCTGGTGGGCAGGTCCACGTCTGGTGGTGTGTTTTGGGGTGTCTGTGGACTTATTATGATTTTAGGCAGCCTCTCTGCTAATGGGTGGTGATGTGTTCCTGTCTTGCTGCTTATTTGGCCTAGGATGTCCAGCACTGTAGCTTGCTGGTCGTTGAGTGAAGCTGGGTCTTGGTGTTGAGATGGAGATCTCTGGGAGATTTTCACCGTTTGATATTACGTGGGGCTGGGAGGTCTCTTCTTGACGAGTGTTCTGAAGTTGGCTCTCCCACCTCAGAGGCACAGCACTGACTCCTGGCTGCAGCACCAAGAGCCTTTCATCCACACGGCTCAGAATAAAAGGGAGAAAAAGTAGAAAGAAAGAAAGAAAGAAAGAGGATAAAAGAAAATAAAATAAAGTAAGGTAAAATAAAATAAAGTGATTAAAATAAAAAAATAATTATTAAAAAAAATTTTTTTAATTAAAAAAAAAATAGACGGATACAACCCTATGAAAAATGGTGAAAGCAAAGCTATACAGACAAAATCTCACACAGAAGCATACACGTACACACTCACAAAAAGAGGAAAAGGGGAAAAAATAATAAATCTTGCTCTCAAAGTCCACCTCCTCAATTTGAGATGATTCGTTGTCTATTCAGGTATTCCACAGATGCAGGTTACATCAAGTTGATTGCGGAGCTTTAATCCACTGCTGCTGAGGCTGCTGGGGGAGATTTCCCATTCTCTTCTTTGTTCGCACAGCTCCCGGGGCTCAGTTTTGGATTTGGCCCCGCCTCTGCATGTAGGTCGCGGGAGTGTGTCTGTTCTTCGCTCAGACAGGACAGCGTTAAAGGAGCCGCTGATTCAGGGGCTCTGGCTCACTCAGGCTGGGGGAGGGAGGGGCACGGAGTGCGGGGTGAGCCTACGGTGGCAGAGGCTGGCGTCACATTGCACCAGCCTGAGGCGCGCCGTGCGTTCTCCCGGGTAAGTTGTCCCTGGATCCCGGGACCCTGGCAGTGGCGGGCTGCACAGGCTCCCCGGAAGGGAGGTGTGGATAGTGACCTGTGCTCGCACACAGGCTTCTTGGTGGCAGCAGCAGCAGCCTTAGCGTCTCATGCCCGTCTCTGGGGTTCGCGCTTTTAGCCACGGCTCGCGCCCGTCTCTGGAGCTCCTTTAAGCAGCGCTCTTAATCCCCTCTCCTCGCGCAGCAGGAAACAAAAGAGGCAAGAAAAAGCCTCTTGCCTCTTCGGCAGGTCCAGACTTTTCCCCGGACTCCCTCCTGCCTAGCCGTGGCGCACTAACCCCCTGCAGGCTGTGTTCACGCCGCCAACCCCAGTCCTCTCCCTGCGCTCCGACCGAAGCCCGAGCCTCAGCTCCCAGCCCCGCCCGCCCCGGCGGGTGAGCAGACAAGCCTCTCGGGCTGGTGAGTTCCGGTCGGAACCAATCCTCTGTGCGGGAATCTCTCCGCTTTGCCCTCCGCACCCTGTGGCTGCGCTCTCCTCCGCGGCTCTGAGGCTTTCCCCTCCGCCACCCGCAGTCTCCGTCCGTGAAGGGGCTCCTAGTGTGTGGAAACCTTTCTGCCTTTACAACTCCTTCCCATTGGTGCTGGTCCCATCCCTATTCCTTTTTCTCTGTTTTTTCTTTTTTCTTTTGCCCTACCCAGGTACGTGGGTCTGAGGTCTTCCGCCAGCATTCAGTAGGTGTTCTGTAGCAGTTGTTCCACGTGTAGATGTATTTCTGATGTATCTGTGGGGAGGAAGGTGATCTCCATGTCTTACTCTTCTGCCATCTTCCCCCTCTCCCCTCAACAAAATGTTTTTGTCTTAAATTATTATGGCTATTTTTCAGTGAGTGGTTTAGTAAGTATAGCATATGCTTAACAAATATCGATTCACAGTCTCTGAAATCAGACTCCCTGGGTCCAAATCCAAGCTCTCCCATGTGTGTAACCTTGAGCAAATTATTTCAACCTCTACTATCACAGTTTTCTCATTTTAAAATGTGAATATTCATAATGTTTGCCTCATAGGATTGTGATGAGGATTCAGTGAGTTTTCAGAGCGAGAGAGGGATTGTCAAAACAAATCAACAAATATAAACTAGTATATGTAAACTATTACTTATATACAAGTCTTACTTCAACCTGGAGACAACCTGTGCTTTTATTTAAGGAAGAAAAAAAACGAGAGAGAGGTAATACTTCTTAGAAGAATTTCTAAGCAAAGTGCATGTTTTATCATATGTGGAGAGTGTGCTCTCTGAAGATGTGAGAAAAATAATGTATGTTATCATATATTCAGTAAATGCTTATTGTATAGCTAATTGTAGCTGAGTTTATTTTTTTGATTCACAAAACATTAGTTTGAAATCATATTGGTATTTATTTAGTTTAATTATGTTGGACTCAGTTTTATGATTTCAAGTGTTAGTATATATCTTATGGTCAGGCCAATTTTTTTTGGCCTTTGCTGACATATATTTTGATGTTAATGATGTATTTAAAGACTTTTGTGTTAATACGCATAATCAATTCATTATAATATGTATGTTTATGTCCTACTTGGTAGCACACGTTTATTTGTGGACTAAATTAAGAAGTGAGAGTTGCACAAACTTCACAGAACTCAGGAAAATGTAAATTTCTAGAAGTATTTTTAGTTTGCACTCTTGGGAAATAAAGGAAAGGGAAGAATTGTCAAATTGTTCACAGTTTTCAAGTTTTGCCTTAAGAAAGCAAAAATAATCCTCTACTTGTCCACTACTGCTGACACTAGACTGAATGAAAATAAATTATTAATTTCTTACATTTTTAAATTTCACTGAACTACCAGTGCTAAAAACTGTTGAGCAAGTGTGAAGCAGGCTTTCCCCTATCTCTTTGATGTCCCAACATAGGTGTCAGTTAGCCTGTAAGAATTACATCCTTACTCTGACTTGGCAAACTTGGGGTAGGTAAATTCTCTTAGAGATTACATGTATGTATATGCATATGTATAATCATTAATATTCTTCCATGTTATATATATACACACACACACAAACACACACACACATGTAGAAATGCTGCCCAGAATGAGTTTAGAAACAAATCTACTTTACACTTTAAATTCTAATAATTCTATTTATATTGGTTTCACCATAAATTGTGCCTATGCTAAAAAGGACAGACATTAGACTTAAAAATGTATCATCAGCTTAATAAGATCCTTTCAGATCTTGAAAAATATACTTTTTCTGTGTAGAATAACAGGTGCTTTTGACCAGATACAGTATATACATGAATTGGTGAATGACTTTTTCTTTCTTCTATTTTTTTTTTTCTTCTTAATATTATAGAGAATTATTTCTCCAGGGGATCCGTATTAGTCAGGATAGGCTAGGCGACGTGACAGTAACAGATTATCACAGAATTTCAGTGGTTTAAAGTAACAAAAGTTTACTTCTTGCTTTTGCTGCATGTCAGTTTTGTAGCCAGAGCTTTGTTCCATAAAGTCATTCAGGGTCCCAGACTATTGAAGACACCATGTATCCTCCAGCTGCATCTTCTTGATCACCAGAGCAATGAAAGGAAATACATGGTGGAGTCATGCCTGTTGTGAGCTTTACCCCAGAAGAGGCACACTTTATTTCAGTTTATCTACAGCCAAAGCTAGTCCCAGTGCTCCATCTAACCAACAGAAATGGCTAGTGGAAGAAAAAGTGGTTATTGCTGAGCATAGTAATGTCTACTGACAGCTAAGGGCTCATTTTGCCTTGGATATATGTAACAGTTTATATAAATTCTCAGAACTTGGTGACTACATAGATGTTACTGTACACATCCTGTTTTATTCATTACTGAATAGCTTTAAATTTGGAATTAATTTTCATTATTAAAATTTGTAAGTATTTTCTTTTTAATAATATGACAGTAAGTTATAATCTTTCTCAGGTTATTTTTGAACATCTAATTCCAGCAAGTGACTGCATTGCCTAATGACAATCATATTACGCCTAGTTAATCCATATTTTCCACACTTTTCTATACATAATAGTCTAGTTGATACATAGCAAAAACATGGTTTGGCTTTCAGTAATCTGAGTCATTTACAGTTGAAATTTTAAAAATCTGACCAGTTGCTAAATAATCTCATTGTGAAAACACTTTTGGAGGAAATTAACAATTTTTGCAATGGTAATGATTTTAAAATAGACAAACTCTAATTAAATTGCTTTGAAACCAGTATTTTTTATTCACCAAATATATGAATTTAAATATGTTTTCTGCTGCAATGATTAATTATGCTTTTACATTTAAATTATTAAAAAGAAAATAATATATCCATTTGAATCAAGAGAAAAGTGACATATTCCTAAAATAGGGAATTTGGGGTTTTGCTAAAATTAATAAAAATATAATTTCTCAGGTAATAAGTTAATGACAGATTGTATGTTTGATAATAGTTTGAAATTGTCTTGCAAGATGTGTTCCTTTGACTGAAAGAACGAGTGGAACAAAATAATTGCTATCTTCTTTCAGTCTTTTCCGCTACTATCTTCTTTCAGTCTTTTCCGCTAACGTATTTCTAAGCCTTCAGCATTTAATAGCAGTTATACAAAAGATGCTTTCCCAAATCCTCAAACCTGTCATGTCTTGTTTTGTTTATACTCTAGAGAATGCTCTGAGTTTCATTGATTCAGTGATTATGTTTTGAATGCACAGCTTCATATTATCTTCTAAAATTTAAAACAGAGTCCTATAACTGTCAAAATTAGAAAAATGGTGATCATAGTTACAATTTTATGTAACAAAGGACTATGTCTATGTTGTTTCACTTTATTTTGGGATGTAATCATTTTCTTCAAGAAACTGTGTTGTGTCTGGGAAAGAAGGTTTGAAACATGTTTCCTCAAGCTCTTTGAGCTTTCATTTCCTTGTTTCCCAAATCAGATTCTAACTCTCTCTTTTGAGGATCAAATGGTATAACTAGAATACTGCCTGACATGCTATACCCACTTAAAAAAATAACACATTCTGTTATTTTTGTCCTTACTGTTTAAGCTTGTGTTTGTTCAAGTTTATAAATTCTTCGAGCTAGAAGAAATTTTTAAAGTCCTGTGATTTCTCTACAGTTTATATTTTAGATTATATTTCTTCATTATTTTAGGCAGATGTGTATTTCCTGGTTTAGAATTTTAGAGTCAAGGAAAAAGAAAACGATAAAATGGGCCGGGCTAGAGTTATTCATTAATATTTTTATTTTATAGGGAGTGATAGGTAGTTATGGTTGCTTTTAAAATTTGGAAACAATTCCATCCACTGATAATCTACTGTATAGTGTAGAATGTTTTGATCTGCAAGTCACAGAAGATCGCAGCTCGAACAAAATCCACAAATGGTAGTCTGTGGTAGGATCAGCTCCAGGCATAGAACAATTAGTCTTGTCATCCAGTGCCCAGGTACTTTCCAGCATTCTATTGTGTCTCTGGTAACAGCATCAACTTCAGGCTAGTAACAAGATGACAGCAGCATTTCCAGGCCACACGTCCAGACACAGCCACATCCTAATGAGAAGAAATCTGATTCCCTGTTTCATTCTTGAGATTGAAGAAACTTTCCCCCAAAGACTCCAGTAGATTTATCAGAATTATCCCATTCTTACAAAGAATACTAGAAAGCAGAACATGATTATCTCTCATTTAGGAATGTAATGGATTTTAGGGTGTCAATCAAAGATACCACTGTAGGCCACATTTTTAGCTACCCAGCGTACAAACACACATTCTTCCCATGACCATGCTTATCTGAAATATATTTATACCATCTCCAAAATGAGACAATATAAAGACTCAGAGAGATCCTAAGGCAAATTCAAGTTCAGGGTCTCTGTGTTAAGTTTAGACCTTTCCATCAAGTTGGAATGTAACTCTTTATAGTCCGGTGAAAGTTTTTCACTTACTGCCTGAGGCCAGGGACTTCGGATGATGGAGAATAGAAAAGACTCTACTACCATAAAAACTACTTCAACAAAAAGGGGACTACAAAACGCAGTGGTATTCCTGGAAAATAATAGTGAATAGTGGTGATTCTCAGTTTTGGTAGTTGACTACATTCCTTGTTTTGCCAATACGACAGCTCCTTGTTGGGGAATGCGAGGGTGGTGGCTGTGTTGGTGGCACATGTCCTTGTTCATATCTACCATGGACTCTTGGGGGATGGGCACACGGAAGAATGCCTTACCCTGGGACTGCACAGTTTTAACAACTCCCTTCCTGTTGAGTGGTTTTGGTGAGCTGAAAATTGGTCTAATTATAGGAATGCACTCTTGGTGAGGCTTAGAGTCACTTTGGTAATGCAGTTTCCTTAATAATGTTGGATTCTAACTCATCTTCATTCAGTTGCATAGCCTGGTAACCTAGCCAGGGAGCTGGCTCAGTAAGTTATTTTCCCTGGGAAATCCAGTCCCAGCCATATGTATGCATTAGTCTCATCCATCCTCTCCCTCAAACCCCAGATCATCATTCTTTAATGGCCTCTGTCATGAGGAAAATTAGAAGAATAGCCTAATGTGGGAATGCACATGTATAACTTGTCCTATCCACCTACATTTTAAAGATGAGGTTGTCTCCTAACTGCTGTACGATTCTAACTGCTCCACTGAGCTTATCCACATCAAAGTTTCCTTCTCCGTGGTCCGTAAGACTGTATCTCACCTGACTAGACTGACTTAAATCAGGATCATAGGCCTCTAACCACATGATTATGGTTCCTTCTGGAAGGTCCTCTTGAACTTTCACACGGTAATTAGGGGGAATAAACTTGGGTGGGTTGTCATTAACATCCTCTAATGATACCTTCAGAAGCACCGTGGAAAGCAGCTGGGGTTCTTCTCTGGCTTGATCCCTGGTTCAGTCTTTATGTAACGCACCTGCTGTTCTTCATGATGCAAGGGGTTCACGATTTTAACCACTCCAGTCGTGCTGTCAATTGAAAATTTATCTGTGTCTGTAAGAATAGAGTACGTCACATGTCCATTTGGCCCCAGATCTTTAACTGGAGGTGTTTGCTGGAAGTCTGGAACTATAGGATTTCCTTTTGCTCTGATCAAATCTGCTTAGTCTCCATTCTCACTGTCTCTGTGTGCATTACCTACAGCTTGGAGTAGAAAGTGTGGCTTTTCCAACCCCCCAAAGTTCCACATTATTAACTCTAAATCAATTAACATTATAGCTCACAGACGTGAACAGCCTGTTTAAGCAGAATTGTATTTTATTCCTTCTCTGTTTTCTAATACATCAACTTTAGCCCAAGCATAATTCTTCCTTGAAGGACTTAACTGAGAGAATTAGCGAGAATTAGCCAAAACATCAGTATTCTGAAAATTTCCTTTCAGTTTGCAAAATGATTAGCCATTTAGCCAAATGCTTCCAAACCACACAAGAAGGGTCAGTAACCATGAAGCTTTGAAGAAAGGAGTAGATCATCGTCTCCCTTGCTTTATCTCCTCTTTTCCAACAGGTCAACATTTTAGTGTCTGTTACTTGTGACAACTCATTTCTGGTGACAGATTTGGTATCAGGATGCCTCTGGCAGCAAGGAACTGAAAGTATCAGTTAAAGAAAAGAAATTATGCACACAACTGGAGTGAGGTTCCTATGTGCCTTATAACAGGGTTTGACTCTACTGTAATATTCTTGGCCATTGTGTCTCTGGGGCTGGTAGCAAAATAGCTTCAGCTCTTTCAGACAAGATACTGACAAGACTAGAAGAGAAAGCAATAATTTTTCCCAGGTCTTAGATCTGAGTAGATTTTTCACAGAAGCACTTCAAAATTCTTCTCCTAATGTCTAACGTAAAATTCTTGAGAACGTGTATTTCATAATCTACAGGTCGCCACCCATGAGAAGCGATTATTTAATGCTGCAAGGAAATATCTTTCTGGGAATCTGGAAAGCAAGGGACAGAAATATTTTTTAGGGACTCCTGGGTTCTCACTCTGATCTAGTTCCCAGACCATCCCCAGCCTCACTCATCTTTGTTAAGATGGCCTTGTTGATGCTGAGTTTTGTTCAGAAACCAAAAAAGCTTGAGCATCATAAACATTTCTTTACGCATAAGAGCATAGATCATTAGTGTACATTTTTCTGAGATGGTACTGTAACCCCAAATATAAAAGGGCAGAGGTATAGTAAACATTAGTCTGTGTTCTCAACTCTGTCCAGAGACTACTTGCAGGCCATGTGTTAAGGATATGTGTCCTCTTTAGGGAACCAAGGACCAGAGACCATCACTCAGGACATACACATCTGCTCCCACTCTCAGTAGCCTTTCATAGCCTATATCTTCTGTATCCTTTGCTAAATAATTCTCATTCTTTTTTTTTTTAACATCTTTATTGCAGTATAATTGCTTTACAACGGTGTGTTAGTTTCTGCTGTATAACAAAGTGAATCAGTTATACATATACATATGTCCCCATATCTCTTCCCTCTTGCGTCTCCCTCCCTCCCACTTTCCCCATCCCACCCCTCTAGGTGGTCACAAAGCACTGAGCTGATCTCCCTGTGCTATGCAGCTGCTTCCCACTAGCTATCTATTTTACGTTTGGTAGAGTAAGTGTGTGTGTGTGCATGCATGCATGTGTGTATGGTCTCTTACAAATCCACAAACCACAAAAAACACTGTACACTAAATGTCTGTGAAACAATTTAATAATATATACTATCTAACGTTATAAGTAGCCTTTAAAAAAGTTTTCTATCTAGAAAACTTAGATGATTGTCACAGTATTATACACTTGTCATACCATTAAAAAGAAGTACCCTAATAAACATATACTAAATTAATAATTTTAAATAAGTTATAGCCTCTCAGAAGAGATTACTGCCTACTAAATTTTCCAGGTAAATAGACTTGTGAATCTCCATGCTGCTTAATGTTTAATGGTGGCATTTATATGTCTCCTGTGAGCCTGTTCAACATTTGAATTATTATACACTGAGACAAAGAAATCATATGACAAACCTATTTAACTGATGCATCTATGGAACTTTTAAACACATTGAATGAATTATCTGCTTTGGGCAGTCAAATATTTATAAAATTACCATTTGATAGGTCAGTTGTGCTTTCAGATTCTGAGGAGCCTCAAGACAGATAAATAAATATGCAGTGTTATTTTTTTACTCAAATATGTGTCTGAAAATATTTTCATATTGCCATGCAAGAGAGCTACTAAAATTATTTTAGAAGATAGCTAGCTTACATGTATCTGGGTTAAGAAAAATAAAGAAAACCTGAGTAGTACTGTTTGAGTTAAAACAATCTTAGTCACACCACATGTACTCTGGTAAGTTCACACATTTGCCTAGCCATTTAGAGATGGCAGCTCTTCTTAAAGTGTGCTTACTTCTCTTTTCAAGGTTGTATGGTATTTTGATCTTTGGAAATGCTGAAGATATAGGAGTTCAAACTTGAAGACATTTTCTCTCTCAGTCTCTTAGTATTCAGATTAGTGCAGGGAACACTGAATTCGATCGGGAGAAGGGGAAGCAAGATCCATGCCCTCTGGAGATGACTGAACAAATTACTTGGCAATCTGGATGGGCATGGGCATTCAATAAGTCAGAGTTTAAGTCCTGAAAGTAAACAATGATAGGTCAAACTGCTGGAAGCTCTCCATATGTAAAAAACAATCTTTTACTTTACCCAACATATCTGGCTATGATGTATAAAAAAAGAGATTAGTTTTTAAATCATTTATTAACATAGGTAAAATTGAACTATGATTCCTAACATTTAATTTAAATATTATCCACTACACACTACTTGTTTTATGCCAAGGACTGGCTTTGGTGCTGGGACCTCAAAAATAATTAGTCATGCTACCCAGATTCAAGGAGTGCCATAGGTCGGACACTCCAATAAGTAGACCCTGAGCTTAAGGTTCAGGTATTAGTGATTAATATCAAGGAAGTGCTCCCAGGAGAAAGCAGTCAGGGAGTGGAGAAAACAGGAACCAGAGTCAAAAAATCCAGGAAATGGAGAAATTTCAGTTGACTTTCAAGACTCAGACTGATCCTGTGGGAAGCTCTGGATGTTAAATTACACCTCAGAGTTTGTCCTGCCTGCAGACAAAGGAATAGGGCTCTTATACTCCTGTTGGCCAGGACAGGAGGCAGTGGAGTTATGAGCATGTGGTAGTGCTGAAAGCTTCCAGGTACATCCAGCAGGTCCTATAGGAGAGGAGACTCCAGTGCTCTGAGCAGTCCTCTGAAGGATGCAGACATAAACCTTTAAAAGCAAAGCATGCTTGGCAGGCAGGCGCAGAGCTGGCCCAAGTGATGGAAAACAATATGTGTGGGACACTAGCAGTGATTACTACCAGATGTTCATGTTCTCAGAGAGGTTCTAAGCCTTAAAAATATTAGTGTGATAAATATAATAATATATTGGCATTCAAAGCAAGTACATACTCAGGAAAAAGATGAACTCTCTGGGTGGTACAGATGGGGGTTAAGGAATGCTTGAGTAGAAAGGTGAAGAGAACAGCTAAATGCTCATCTGCTTGCCACTATAAGCTAAGTGTTAAAAGTGTGAGTCTGGTTTGATTGTCAATGCTTCTTTATGGGAAAATTAATAATATTTCACTCGCCCCTTAGAGGAAGATGTCTTTAATCAGTTTATTGTGTGTCCTCAAATCCCAGTTGTCCCACTGAATGAACTAATTATGTTCCTTTAAAACCTATTAAAAATTCCCTCTTAGAGAAACCTGTTGTCCTTTATGTCATATGTCCCTAGAGTTCTGTAAGTTCAGTTTGGTTTTCTGCTTCTGGGCTAATTTCCTCTTCTTTTTTCCAAATACCTTTTTTCTACCCTGTCAGTGAGACCATATTCTTTCCTCATGCATGAGCTGCACTCCCTTGAACATTTCATCCTCCTCCTGCATCCAGAAACCAACTCATTGCCTCCTTAGCTTTCTTCTGACTCTCTCTAAGCTAAAAAAGAAAAGCAGTTTAATTCCTTGCAATCATCATTTAGGGTTGGAATTCCAACTTCCTGACAAAATGATAACACATAGACAGTGATCTCAGAATACAAAGTTACATGCTTTCATCTGGAGCTTCCTGTTTTCTATTTCAAGGAGTCTTGAGTCAAACTCTGAAGTCAGACATAAAATCCCAGTTCTGTTGGTTACTTGAGTAACTTGAGTAACTTCTCTGTTGGTTACTTTGTAACCTCAAAGAGGTTACAAAGTAACCTCTCAACCTCTCAAAGTCTCAATTACTGCATCTAGAAAATAGAAGTAATAATCTTCCATATCTCATATGATTGCCTTGAGTGTTAATTATATGCTCAGTGCAGTGCCTGAAATACGGTAGATCCTTAGTAGATGATAGCAGCTTTTAATGATATACCATAGAAGCCTTACTTCTAGACTATCAGTTATCTTAATAAATTTACTATTAAATCTTTATTGTATAATTTATATATGCCTACATTAAACTCCTAAGTTTTGCTCCAAGATATGACTCTCAGTCTTTCATAGGTACATATGCCTCCTCCAGTGTAAATAATCTTGGTTACCTTATTTCTAAATCCATCACAGGTTATACCAGTATTTCACAGATCATGTTCCAAAGAACTCTTATATTAAGTGAGATGTTAACTGGTGTTCTGGGAGAATATAGCACAAAATAACTTAATAAAAGCATTTTTTTTTTTAATTTAGTGATTAATTATGCTTTTACAATTTATTTTCAAATATATATGACAAATACCAAACACATTTATAGAGCTCTTGTGATCATGAAAAATCTCATTTAAGAAAATATTTTTCATTTGCAAGTTCCATCATCAAGTAGAAAGCTAAATTACATGGAACATTAAACAATTATGATTCATTTTTTCTTTGATTCATAGCTTTGCTAACCACCTGTCCAATAGCTTGTCTGATGTTATGTGCCTTAACTTATAATTTTATATGTCTTTGTTATGTTACTAAATGTTTTTTTTTAAATATGATAATCGAATGCTGATCATCTGTAACCTCAAGTACATTTTGAGCATCTATTATAATCCTAGTGCACATTTTATTTCATGATTTCCTCATTGTGTTCTATTTATGCATTACAGTATGAAAAATGTTACATGGTCAAATAAGTTTTGAAAACCCTCGATTAAAAGTAACAAATTAAGAGGGGGATTTGCTAGAGGTATAATGATGGCAGTAACGTGAAGGGACACTGACAGAATGGCCGTAATTCAACCTGCAGTCCCAGGATAACAAAGCATAGGAGAGTAATCGATGCTTATAATGATATTCCTAATAATAAATTAGAATGAACTGTGGTTCAGTGTACTCAAATTAATAAGGCAGGGGAGCTTCCCTGGTGGC
Organism: Lipotes vexillifer; assembly: GCF_000442215.2. NCBI lineage: Eukaryota > Metazoa > Chordata > Mammalia > Artiodactyla > Lipotidae > Lipotes > Lipotes vexillifer. The sequence continues at coordinate 1,695,701 of NW_006775603.1, forward strand.
GCAGTGGCTGGGAGTCCTCCTGCCGATGCAAGGGACGCGGGTTCGTGCCCCGGTCCGGGAGGATCCTGCGTGCTGCGGAGCAGCTGGGCCCGTGGGCCGTGGCCGCTGGGCCTGCGCGTCCAGAGCCTGTGTTCCACAACGGGAGAGGACACAATAGTGAGAGGCCCGCGTACCGCAAAAAAATAATAATAATAATAATAATAAGGCAGGGGTATATGTAATATATTTTACAGTAATGTCTGTTTAACATACAATTTTTTAAAGAAATTTTGAAATTGAAATGAGAACTTCAGTTATATTAAAAAATGTAAAATACCTCATTCCATAATGATGTTGGTTAAATAACTTGTTAATTTTGAAGTATGAATTCTACTTTATGAATGACCATTACTCATTAACTATTTCAGTTAGCTAGCATAATAAGGGTAGTGCAGTGCCTTGAACACATTACATTAGCTAAGCTAGGCTCTGCAATAGGTATGTCCAGTCTTTAACACTGTTAATCATAATTACAAAATTATTTTAGTTTATTTTAGCCCTTTATCACCAAACAACATACAGCAGTATCAAATACAACATTATCAAATTAAGCTTAAAATTAAATGATGTGTTTGATTTTGTTCATTTCTCATTCAAATGTAATAGATGACCTATTGACAAAGTTATTTCTACTTTTCTTATTTTAAATGCATATTCTGTATTCTTTCTAAATATGTCTCTTTATTTGTGGAAGGAAATTAAAGAAACTTAATACTATCCTAGAAAGGTGGGTACAGTTTTATAATGTCAGACTCAGGGTAAAATGTCAGTAGAGTGGGACTTCTAGGGATGAGGTTAATGATGAGGTTGTGTTCATTGAATATTATTCTACTTCACAGTGGCCTGAGCCTTCAAATTCTCTCTTAAAAGAAAGCTAACATTTGTTAGTAACTAAATGCCAGTTACTGATCTAAGCTTAGAGCTTTATGTGTATAAACATATTTAATCTCCACAAAAATCTCATAAGATAAAAACTATAAGAACAAATATTAAGATACTATCTCGATTTTAGAGATGTGAAAAATTTTTACAGTTATGGTTTAAAATAATTTCTTACCCCAAATTCATATGTTCCCATTTACTCT
>NW_006775603.1:1696884-1733101 GCF_000442215.2 Lipotes vexillifer
CTTTCCCTGCTACAAATTAAAGTTGGATTTTCTAGATTATGAAGAAAGGGAAGTAATTGTAAACTCAATGTATATTTTGTTCAGGGAAGGAAATTTGCTAACAGGATGGGATCTGTCAAGAGAAAACTTCATTGATGTGATAAGAAGATTGTGAACTAATGATAAAATCAGGGATGGGGTGGATACACTTGATGACTTGGAAGGATATCTTATTGATAGTTAACTGTTCAGTTGACTCTCAGGTGTAAGGCTTGGTTCTTGTCATATTTTGCAACTAACTTTTGTGTAACCTCTGGAAAACTCTCCAGGTTTCAGTTTCTTATAAAATAAGGTATGAGTCTATATTATTTCTAAATTGTCTAATTTTTGTGATACTCCAAAGGTATGCTACCAGAGATACACCAAAGCCAATTCATTCCCTAAGTGTCTAATACATGTCTTGTACAATAGTAACTAATATGAGAGGGAAGGAAGGAAGGAAGGAAGGAAGGGAGGGAGGGAGGGAGGGAGGGAGGGAGGAAAAAAGGAAGAAAGGTGGGAGGGGAGGGAACGGGGGGGGGGGAGAGGAGGGGGAAGGGAGGAAGGGAAATTCCTATCTTTCATTTCATGTTGTCAGAAAAAAGGCACACGCATGTTAAAAATTCTGTAAACAATCCTCTTATGACAATGAAAGTGTCATAGCAGTTTAGAAATTCATGTTTGCACTAATAGTCTTAACCAGGACACATGAACTGAAGGAGAGTAATGACTATTGTGGTAGGTAAAGAACACTGGACTAGGAGTCAGAAAATTTCATACAAATCCCAATTTTTGCAGAATCGTTCTTGTTGAGTGGAAATCATAATTATTGAGCATCTATCATGAATTAGGTATTTCAATAACTACTTCATATATGTTAATAATCCTCAGTTTTATTGAACCAAAGTTGGAGCCTTCAGATTTTAGTGATTAAAAGCACAACATTTCTTTTTCTCGTAGAAAAATTTCTGTTTGTGTTACGAGCTTTTTCATGAGTCCTTATATTCAGGAAGTTGCAGAAATTGAGTGAGCAGTCATTTAATTTGGCTGGGCAGCTAATTTACTTAGTCTGCAGTATGATAGTAACTTTCCCTGCTTAATTGAGAGAAAAGGTTAATAAAGAGTAGGAAAGAAAATTTCAGTATAGTTCTTAAGTGTTCATCATACTAGCTTTTAGTGCCAGTGGTAGGTTTTGTGCCATAGACAAACCTAATGGTTCAAAATGTTCTATTCTTTGGGGGCATGGAAAATGGCTTCATGTTTGTTTGGTTTGTTTTCTGAAGAAAACTTCCAGAGCTGGGATTAACTCAAAATCTTTTTTGAATCTTAAAAAGAGTAAGGGCGCTTATTAAATGTGGCAACCTCTGCCAAATATTCCCTTCAGTATAAAAAGCTCCATTAAGACAGGATATTGGGCACTTTCTCACTGCATGATGTATACGTGTGTGTATGTGTGTGTGTTTCTGTGTGAGTTTAATTTATGAAACCAATTTCAACACTGCATTCTTTAAAAGCTACAATCCTAAATTTTATAGAGAAGAAAAGATGTTTGGAAATCATTTACTACACTACCAAATCTGAATGCCAATGAGTTACAATTTACCAATATACTGTATTCTTTACTAATGTTGCCTTCTTTTGTTTCCAGAGGGCATGTAAAAAGAAGGCCAGAACGGGCAAGAATTTTTGGCCTTTTTTTTTTTTTTTTTTTTTTTTTTTTGCTAATCCAGAATTTTTTGATCTCTGTATATTTTGCAACCAATAGGGAACTGAAAGATGTATAATTGAAAAATAAATTAAAATGTTAAATTTGAGGACACAGTGCTTTGAATAAAAGCCTCAGATAATGTGAACTTGATAAGTTCATCTATTATAAATAAAGATGTAGCATAAATGAGAAACTTCATGTCTTGTGAGGCTGAAGAAGTTTTAAAATGCATCCAATACAATGAAATATTTTAAGGAATTAATTTATAAACCAAATCACTGATCTGTAGAAATTCGGTAACAACATCTCACTTCGTCTGCACATTTTCAAAGACAATATATTGTGTGAGAGCCCTAGAACTCAAAGCTGAAATGGATCTTAAAATGCTCTTTATTAGTTTACTCTTTGGGTAGATATTATTTCTTGAAGTATCATAGAATGTGAGATCCAGAAAGGAGTAAGGGATGGAACTAAACATTTACACAAGAGGGAAGTGTAAAGGCAAAGCAGTTGTGATTGTCTAGGTTCATGTGAGATTTGTCTGTACTCACATGACATCAAGTAGCTCATTTAGGTGAATCTCAACAGTTTATGAACTTGCAGAGGAAAAATAAATACTCTTCACATTAGTACATTTTGTTTTACTTACTAATATTATTAAACCAAATATTTATATCTTGATACACTGGTGGTGACATTTATAATTTTTCAAGAAATTTTCTTCATATTACTGTATAAAATTTTCATATTACTTTATTGAGTGCAAGCCCTGTCGGTATTAAATCAGTGTAGTCAGATTAAAATTACTTAGAACAGTAATTGGACAAAAGATATAGGTAGGGACTTCCCTGGTGGCATAGTGGTTAAGAATCCACCTGCCAGTGCAGGGGACACGGGTTCGAGGCCTGGTCCGGGAAGATCCCACATGCCACGGAGCAACTAAGCCCTTGCACCACAACTACTGAGCCTGCACTCTAGAGTCTGTGAGCCACAACTACTGAGCCCGTGTGCCACAACTACTGAATCCCACGTGCCTAGAGCCCATGCTCTGCAACAAGAGAAGCCACCGCAATGAGAAGCCCGCACACTGCAAGGAAGAGTAGTCCCCGCTCACCGCAACTAGGAAAAGCCTGCACCCAGCAATGAAAACCCAATGCAGCCAGAAAATAAAGAAAGAAATTTATAAAAGGAAAAAAAAAAAAGAGTGAAAGAAAGCAGAAAACTTAAAAAAAAACAAAAAAACTCATTGATTCCTTTCCCCAAATATAAAACTTATATCCAACTATCAATTTTAATTTATAGGCAGTGACCATTAGAGTTGGATTAGCATCATGCTGATTTATAATTTTTTTTTTTTTTTTTTGCTGTACATGGGCCTCTCACTGTTGTGGCCTCTCCCGTTGTGGAGCACAGCCTCCGGACGCGCAGGCTCAGCGGCCATGGCTCACGGGCCCAGCCGCTCTGCGGCATGTGGGATCTTCCTGGACGGGGGCACGACCCCGTGTCCCCTGCATCGGCAGGCGGACTCTCAACCACTGCGCCACCAGGGAAGCCCTAAAATTTTTTTTAAATTGAAAATAAAGTATGCATCTAATCAGGGTGAATAATGTCCACAGAAATGTGCACCTGTGTTTTGTGGCTGAATTTATTTACATTTAGATTAACTGATTAGCTTCTGCCAACCAGTTCCACATTCAACAATTATTCATAAAAATGCCTCATTGTTTTTGTTGTATATTTATCCCATTGGATAAGATGGACATTCTAATATGCTGGGTATTTAACTATAGTTAACATTAATTGAGAAAATGCTAATTTTTTTAAAGCTATGAACAGAAAGCTACTTAAGTCTTATTAAGCAGAACTTACAAAACAGGAGCTTTCAAAAGTAGTTTACATACCTGGTTTTGTTTTTAACCTAATTATCTACATTTATAGAGATAAACCATGTAATAAGGTATATAATAAATCTTAATTGAATAATTCTGGTAGTTTCTGTGATATAAGGATGAAGATCACATGAGCATGTCCTGAAGTTCGCTCACAGTTTTAGCAGACAGGCACATAAACTGTTTCAATATACCATGATAATAGCTAAAGCCTAGCACTTATTTAGCACTTTACATGTGCCTGCTCTGTTTTTAGTAGTTTTATCTCATTTACTCTTCCCAACAGCTCTTAAGAGTGGGTTCTATCACCATCTCCATTTTACAAAAGAGAAAAATGCTGCCCAGAAAGGATGAGTAACTTGCGTAAGGTAACAGTTAATAACTTCCTGTGCTGAAGTTGAAACCAAGCAGCCTCAGTCTCACTCAGGAAGCAAAGGTGTACATCAGCTATTGTTGCAGCAGAGATGATGCTGAATTACAGCTCAGGAAATGAGTTCAAATGTGCTAGGTGAGAGCTGCACAGTGATGGAAAAGGAAATTTTTAAGGTGGAGAGTCAGGGACTGGAACAGTCAAAGAGCTTTCTGGGAGAACAGAAGAGATTTAGTGAGGGCAAGGAGCTATGAGACCAATAGATGTATGCGGGAACTATAGCAGGTTCTTACTACCACAGCAGAGTCTTCAGAACATCTGAGAAAGAACCCTTGGATACAAGTTGAATATACAGTTTCCCAGACCATGTCCTACAATCTCCACAGTGAGGCCAAAATGAGCATCTTAATAGAGCACGTCAGGTGATTAACTGCTCTGTATCAGAATTTTCAAGATTCTCTGCAAAACTGTAAAGTTGAAGATGAGAAGTGTCTGGAGATGAAGCCAGTGAGGTAGATAAGGACCAGATCATAGACCTTTTAAATTGTCCACTTTCTGATTAGATTATTTCACAAAAATAATAAACAATATTTCAAAATAATTAAGTTTAACATAGGTTAAAAACACAGGTTAAAAGCAGTTCAACACACAAAAATGAAACAAAATTTGTTCTTTCATATCCTTACTTATCCTCTAAAGCACTCCATAATAAAGTACTGAATCTTACTTATTCTTTTATCGAGACACTGCATTCCATACCCCTACCCCCAAGAAGCCCATTTATTTGCTTCTTGAACAAATATTTAGGAAACCTTTCAAAAGATATGACCAAGTTCAGCATTCATTGATCCATCATTTATTTAATCTAATGATTCTCAATATTGGTGGCAAACAAGGATGACCTGAGCACCTTTTTATAAATGAGTATAAAAGGAGAAAATTAATTTATATATATATATATATTTTTTTTAATTAATTTATTTTTTCTGGTATCTGCTATGTGAAAGCCTTCTTCCCCTGTACTCTGAGGAATACATGTGTAAGATAAGTATACTACCCACAGGGACCTTGAAATCTAGACAGGAAATAAGATATATATCCCCCAAAATATAATAAGTTAGAATATTATAAGAGCCCCAAAGAGGTGCAGAGAGTGTGCTATAAGAGTTCAGAGGGGGCTTCCCTGGTGGCGCAGTGGTTGAGAGTCCGCCTGCCGATGAAGGGGGCACGGGTTCGTGCCCCGGTCCGGGAAGATCCCGCATGCCGCGGAGCGGTCTGGGCCCGTGAGCCATGGCCGCTGAGCCTGCGCGTCCGGAGCCTGTGCTCCGCGATGGGAGAGGCCACAACAGTGAGAGGCCCTCGTACCGCAAAAAAATAAAAAAGAGTTCAGAGAATTGCAATATTGCTTACTGTTGAAGGCATTAGAGAAGCTTTCTTAGAGGAGTGGGCATTTAAGCTTAGTTGTAAATGAGAAGAGATTTTGATAATAGGGTTACTGGAGAAGGGCATTTCCAAATGTTTAGGTGGAGAGATCATAATGACTGAAAGCAAGTTGTGTCAGGATGGGTGAGAATTAGGGTTAAAAAGGATTGTTGGAAAAAAGTTGTCTTGGGAGTTGGACTCAGGTAAGTAAAGGTGAGGGAATTAAAACGGAAGGTTGTTCTCATTTTGAGGGGTGCCTGAATCCCAGTCTAAAGAGTGTGGAATTCATTCATGGCCTAAGTGAAATGTTGAAATCTTTCAGCAAAGAAGGGGCATGAAGAACCGTTTCAGAAAGATCAGTCTGATGTTAGGGTGTGGGAAGAATTGGCTAGGGAAGAGACTGAGTTAGGGGGATCTCTTAAAATACAATAGTACAGACAAGGATTATAATATTTTAAATCAGGTTTTCATTCCAATATAGAGATGAAAACATGGAAAATGATAGTTTGCAAAAGAAGCCCTATTCAGAAGTTGACCTTCCCCGTGTATGTTGTGATTGTTTACTTCTAGAACGTGAAGAAGTTAAAAAAAAAAAAAAAAAAAAACTTCGTTTGGGCCCCTGTATTGCAGTATATGTCTGCATGTTGAAAGCGTCCAGTTCTGTGCAGGTCAGTGGTTAACAATCAGCTCTCCAAAGAAAAATGCCTTAATTTGTAACATTTGCCAATTTCTGTGGTGTGAAATAATCCTTCCCTGTGGCCAATTTCAAATTATCAATGTGAATGAACTGTCATGTAAATGAACATGAATTTAGGAAGTGTTGGGAGGAAAACTTCTCCTCTACCAATTTAGGACTGACTGATTTGGGTGCCTCTAATTAACTGTTAATGGACAGATTAACAGGAGGAAAATTTGTCATGCAGATGGAGCTACTCAGTAGTGAGTCACTGAATAGCCAGACAGACATAAAGGCTTCTATACCAACACAACACAAAAGGGGGCCGGTTTAGGGCTTCAGTGGGAAAGTAGGGAAGGTTCTGTGGGGCTTTTTGATGCTAATGGACAGCTGGATTCACTTTTCTGGTGCTGAGGGTCAGTCTTTTCCTAAATAGGAAACTCCCTAGGAGGAGGATCAATGGAAGCTGTATTTTCCAGAGGCTCCGCTTAGGTAAGGGTAATGTTTCTTGCTGTGACAGAAGTTTTCAGTTTAAAATATTTTTATACCACGTTGGTGGGCTGTTAATACTTTCAGGAAGAGATGAAAATAATTCTAGGGGGGAGCCCTGGTGAGGTGATTCCTGCACAGCGTCACATGTATCCCACCTCAAAATTTTCTTTTTCGTGTGGTGAATTAAATTATTTAAAAAGAAACAAAAGAACAAAAATGAAAACCCAAAGTTTCCCTTAACAGTTGTGATCTGTGCATAGTAGTGGAGCTGACACCTGCAGTGATCAGGATTTAGCTATTAGGAACGGACAGATTTGGGTGAACACTACAAGGTTTCTTGGTAATTTGAGGGAGTTTAGAAAATGAAGTGTGGAAAAAGAGGTAAACTGCATGTGACCCTCATAAAGATTACAGTATATAATACAGCAGAAATTTGCTAAGCAAAGTCTTTTCATAGAGAATCCTTTGGTCATGGAAATTATCCATCTCTGAGTTATGTCTTAAAGGGTCAGATGTCCTTATGTCTATGAGTTCATGTAATTTACTTGTTCAGAAGGTGTTTATTGAGCATCTGTTATGTGCCAGATGACAAGAAACTTAATGTTCATTAAATAATACCTGTGGAACTGGCCAGTTGGCTGCCACTGTGGTGTGAGAAAGAAAAGAAAAAGAAATTTGCTAAACAAAATTGACAATGGGTATAAAGTTGAAGTAAATATTTTATGTTTATTCTGCTCATTCCCTTTTTTTGGTTTTCCTTTGTTATAAATTGGTTAAGTTGTGTCTATGTGTATTGGCTACAGGAAGATGCTAAACTTCTTTGAGAGGGATGGTGAAAGAATAATTTAGGTGAAGTCATTTTGGTTTCCAGGTAGCATAAGCTATGTGGTGGTGATTTTCATGATCACACCCTAACGTTAAGGGGTAGAGAGAAGTAGGTGTCCTTGTTCCTCCTCAGTTTCCTGACCAGCATCTTTCCTGCCTCCCTAGTAACTCTTGGTTCAAAGCTTGAAGTTTGTCAGACTATTCTACTTGTTACCCCTCCTCATTGTAGTCTTTGTTTGACCCCCATCATATTCTTCCCCCTATTCTTTAAAAAGAATGTGGATCCTTATTCATTTTCATGATTTCCAATATTGCTCTTGAAATAGTTCTTATTTATCCAAATTGTTGCCTCACCTTAGCATCTCAGCTCCTTGTGATTTCAGATGACCTTGGCCTGCAGCCGCTTGAAGCAAGATTTCGGTTCCCAGCCAGAGATTTGAGGTCAGGCAGTGGCAGTGAGAGCGCTGAATCCTAGCCAACAGACCACCAGGGACCAGTGGACAGTGATAAGGCCCTGGCCCATCAGCTGTGTAGAAATGAATTTTCACACAGAGACGGAAAGTAGTGAAGCAAGTAAAGTGTTTATTAGGAGGAAAAAAGAGTACAGTACATGTGTGAATAGACACACAGGCGGGCTCAGGGGGAGAGTCGTGCCCTCGTGGTAGTTTCAATCACTTTTATGGGGCATTTCTTCCGGGTTTCCTTTGGCCAATCATCTTGCTTTGCCTGGTTGTGAGTCTGTATTTGGTATATCTCAGGGTCCTCCCATGTGTGCGTGGGCATCTCTTAGCCAAGATGGATTCTAGCGAAGAGGCCCATGGGAGGTTGACATCACTTACTATGGGGAGGCTCCCCCTCCCTCTTTGAACCTCCAAGGAGCCTTTCTGCACATGTGTAGTCGGGGAGGTCTCCTTGAGTTCGAGAATGCATAATATGAGGTCTTTTATCTCTTATCTGGGCAGGGCCCAGCCTCCTCCATCATCCTGTTTTTACAGAGTTTCTGTCCACAGGGGAGAAACTGTTCAGCCTGGGGCCCATCTATCTCCTACCTCACTTGAACTCCTGATTTTTTCATAACCTTGTTCTTCATCCTATCTCAGGCAGTGTATCCAAGTGCTTACCTGACATCTCCACTCCTATGTCCAACTGGAATTTCAAACTTAACTTGAACAAACTGAACTATTGAATTTTTTTTTTCACTTCAAATGTGTTACTTCTGCAGTCGTTCCTCTCCCAGTAAATTCCTACTTAATCCTTATGTTTGTTTAGGCACAACCTTAGAAGTCATCCCTGTCTCCTCTGTTCCTCTCGTAGCCCATATCCAAACCATCAGGAAATTCTGTCCTTCTACCATCAAAATATATATACTCTTCAACCAGTTTCCACCACCTGTACTGATGAAACCTTGTCCAAACCACCATCAGCTCTCAACATATTACAGTCACCTTCTAAGTGGTCTTTCTGCTTCCATGCTTGCCTTTCTGCAATTTCTTTTAACCTGGCATTGCCACATTTTATTCACCACAGGTGAGTTACCAAATCCAGCACACACTCGAGGGGAGAGAATGACACAACAGTGCAAATTCAAGAAAGCAGGGATCTTTGGAGCCATTCTAGAAGCCGACTACATTAGCCAATATATCAAGTTTTAAGTGCTAGCCCTGGCAGGCAGAATTTAAAGCTAGAAGCTTACTAGCACTCTATAGCAGACACAGAATTCAGCTGTCTTTCAGTTTAAAAGCTGCCAACTTTCTCCTACCTACAGAACACTTAAAAAGTCCAAGAATGGAAAGGCAATCTTTTCTTCCAGTTCAGTACTATACCAGCCAAATCTGCTCATGAAAAGCTGCTCTGTATAGTTCATAGTCAGCCAGCAGCAACTTGCAACCCCTAAGGCCCTGGCATCTGTGTTTTGACCGGGACGACTCATGGCCATTGTCTTTCTGATGTTCTTGGGACCCAGAGGCTTTGCTGAGGTCTATTCATCCCACACACCATCACTTAATACTCACAACAATGTAAGAGGGCTCCTTGCCCTTGGGAAAAGTCTCCATAAGCTGTAGACAACCTTCCAGGTTAAAATTCTTAGGATTTGAGGCTTAAAGCTCTTACTTGGACCTTAGCAGTAAAAAGCCTACTGCAGAGCTGTTGTACAAAACACATGTTCTCTGCATGTGATCCAGCTAGCAAAAAAAAGAGGAATGAGCTGAGCCAATCACACCGAGTTCATCCATCCCAAATTTACCAGCAAGAAAATTTACCGATTCTTTGCTAGGCAGAGAAGCTGAGAGTGTAACACTAGTAAAGCTCCTTCTACATGAAAGGAAACACCAGGAATGAGGAATAAGTGTTCCCTGCGAACTTAATTTCCAAATATTTCATTTGCTTTATAACTTCATTTTCTTTAAATGTAGAAAATTAAACATAGTCACAGATCTTTGACTTTATGATTTATTTATGTTTATGTTTAGAAAAGCCCTGCCCATTCTATAATTGATAGATAATACTTACCTATATTTTCTTCAAGTTCTTTTGCATTTTCTTTATATTTAGCACTTTAATACATTTAAAGTTTATTTGAATGAAATTTAAGGATGTATTTTTCCGCCTAACACTTAACCAATTAGTAAATCACAGCCTATTAAATAACCTGGTATATTTCTCTATGCCTATTGAAGGTACAATAAATTTAGAACTCAAACTTCTCAAGTAGGAGTAAAAATGAGTACATTAGCCTTGGGGGAAAATTTGATAATATATGTGAAATTAGCCGATTATGTGCATATTAACTGAGACTTTATAATTCTATGAATTTATTAAAAGAAATAGTCACAGATCTGTTTTACAACTCTCATCACAGCACTAATTGTAAAGAAAAAATGAAAATGCAAAAATTATTACAAATGAATAAAGTTATATGATGATATTTTCACTCATCATAAAGTACATTGAAGAAAAATGTTTGATGCGAGAAAAATCCTGAGAATGTAGTTTGGGGCAAAATTTAGAATAGATAATATACATTAATTCCAGTCAATAAGATGTCACAGAAAAAGACTGAAAAATGTATGTACATATTTAATCAGTGATTGTCTTAGGTAGCTGGATTTTTATTTGTTTGTTTGCTTCCCTGTCTACTTACTTATGAATCCTTTTTCTAGTTTGTACTTTTCACACTTGCTTATCTCCTCTAACGAATTTAAGATAATTGGAGGCAAGGACTTTTTATTAAACATATATAGCAAATCTGGTTTGTGATAGATTCTCAATACTGCTTGTTAAATGTTGTAAATGAAATAAGACCAAAATTTCAGTTTGTGGCAGCAGCAGAACATACCAAGAATGTTCAAGAAAATAAGCAGATAGAGGGATAATGGAGATTCAAGTCATAAAGAGGTCTAGCAACAGTTGGTTTGGATTCAGCCTTAGAGATTAGGGATCAGGGACAGAATTTCTTTCCTTGGGAGAAATAGTAGGTAAAAACAGGAAATCAGCCTTACAATATCGGTACAATAACTTGGGGAAATTATATAGGAACTTTGAGGTTCAAATACCATGCACTTCCAGAATTGGGATATATGAGTTGAAACTGCAGTTTCCTAAAATTGAAGCAAACCAAAGCAAAATAAAATTAAAAAGCTAGTCATTGTTGAGGTAACTAATGCCACCATCAACAAAAATGGGCTGGTTTAAAAAAATATATTGTTAATCAGATTAGCTATTTCTATCTTAAATTATGTTGCAGTGTGTCTGGCATGAAGTCATTGTGCTTTCGGTAGTTGATTTTTCAATTATTTTAAATGAATAAGAGGATATGAATTTTGTCACTATGGTGAAGCTCTAGCACTGCTCAAAGGATAAAGTGCTTGGATTGTAAATGATTTCTGTTTCTTTGTACATATACCATAGCTTGATATAAAGCATACTCTGAGAGAATCTAATTACTCCTTTTTTCTAACTTTATACTAAACAACGAATCTTCCACTCCGTAATGTGGTTTCTGAATGGTTTTCACCAAAAGGAAAGAACTCAAATAGGTTGTCACCCTGAGTTCTTACGTCAAGTTTAGTTTTCATTATTAGTTAATATGTTGGCCAATATCTGATTAAGTACAGTCTCTTATTCATTTAGTTATTCTGAATCATCCCCACAAAACCTGCTTGTCCCTATTTGACTTGATATAATTTAATTTCTAAAATTTCCAAACTAAGTACCAAGTCCTAATTTCTCCTGTGGGAATGAGCTAGTTTATATCTCTGTTATAGCCTAATAGTTTAGGTTACTTTGGGTTTTGGTCACAACCTTGATTTAGCTTTGGTTTAGTGACAAAACAGTGAGGTAATGAGATTAGTAATTGGGATTGATCACATCAGAGTAGGACTAAGAGCAAAGCTAACTCAACACTGAGCCAGGCATTTATTGGGATATTGTTTCTCTCAGCTGTCTTCGATTATTGATATCAGGCAGGAAGAGATTTTGAAAATTTAAAAGGTGAACTTCAACCAGAGCTTTTGTTTACCTTATGCATCTGTACTAAAGGCCTTTTTTTTTTTTTTTTTGCGGTATGCGGGCCTCTCACTGCCGTGGCCTCTCCCGTTGCGGAGCACAGGCTCCGGACGCGCAGGCTCAGCGGCCATGGCTCACGGGCCCAGCCGCTTTGCGGCATGTGGGATCTTCCCGGACCAGGGCACGAACCCGTGTCCCCTGCATCGGCAGGCGGACTCTCAACCACTGCGCCACCAGGGAAGCCCCTAAAGGCCTTTTGACATAGAGAATACATGGTGAGACAGTGGGACTTATTCACTTTTAAGCCTCGTGTGGGTGTGTAAACTGATGGAATCTCCAGGCAGGACAATTTGGCAGCATAATTCAAAATTACAACTGAATATCTCTTTTAGCCCAGTCATTCTGCATCCTCAAAATTATCTTATAGGTACACATGCATATAAGGTAAGGTTACTCGTTTCAGCTCTGAAGAAAGAGTGGGAATGCAGCACTGGTTAACTTTATTATCATATAGCCATAAAATGAAATAGGATGTGGCCATATAAAAGAATGAGGGATCTCATTACATACAAATACATGGTAATTTGAAAAAGGCAAGTTGAAGAACAGTATTATAACATGTTATCCTATATGTATAGAGAAAAAAAATGACTCTCTGTGTGTGTGTGGATAGATAGATAGATAGATATAGATATATAGATGTGTGTGTTTCTGTTATGTACATATACATTTATAGAAGGTTATGCAATAAATTGGTAAGATCAGTGGGCTCTGGATGGCTGAAGACTAGAAGTGGAAGAGAAATCTTTTCCTGGAAAAAGATGTTACACCTTTTGAATTTTGGACTATGAGAATGTGTTATCTAGTCAAAAGTAAATTTATGTATAATATATATAATATATATTTTACATACATATATAATATACATTATATATATAATAAAAAGAGAAAAAGTAAATACATTCTTTTTTTTTTTAATTTATTTTTTTGGTTGTACCAGGTCTTAGTTGCGGCAGGCGGGCTCCTTAGTTGCAGCTCGCCAGCTCCTTAGTTGCAGCAGGCGGGCTCCTTTAGTTGCAGCTCGTGGGCTCCTTAGTTGCAGCTTGCAGGCTCCTTAGTTGTGGTATGCAAACTCTTAGTTGTGGCGTGCACATGAAGCACCAAATTCAAAAAATATGTGAGACCCCCAAAGTTTAGAAAGTAATTTAATAAATTATTTTACTACCACATAAATATTGCTAAATTCTCAGTCTGAGATAGAATAATATCCTGTCTACTTCTGTCAGCCAATTCAAATTTTAGATTCTACAACTTGCAACTTCCCAACCAGAGAGCTTATTCCTATATCAGAAAGGATGCTTAAATCTTAGGCATACTCTTTTTTGGAAATCATTTGTTCGTGTAGAGCTGAGTTATTAATATGTCAAATACATCCTTAGGACTCAGTTTCTTTCTCTCCATTTCTTGTATTGGCTCTGCATTGAACTTGTTTCTAGGGATGTCCCATCTACTTGGTGGCCTCTGTCAGTTTAAATAGAAATACATTCTTGACCTTAGCAGCACTGGCTGAATGAAAGTATCTCTTTCTCAAATTTCCAACACAATTCGCAGATGTGACCTTCACTTAAATAATTTGGATTTTGTGCTCTTTGTATCCGATAAGAATGGTTGTAGAACTGATACAGTAGCCTCAAAGTAAGCATATGGACATATAACCAAGGACTACCTTTTATTGAATGGGTGAATAAATAAATGAATTTTCATAGAAAATTGGCATGTCTAATAAAAGGAAAATATTTTCAAGAAAAGTGTCCCATTAAAACTACAGAAATCTAAATTATCCTATGTACTTTATCAGTAATAACACCATTGATTATTAAAACAGCAAAATACTATAACATGTGGTACACATTTTTTACTTAATTTTAGAACTACAAGAATATGTGCTCAAATTAGAGTTAACACATTCAGGTGACCATTTAATTTTATTAGACCTAAAGAATTACTTTATATCATACTTTTTACCCTAATAGCTTAAAAATTAAGGTATGTCACTTACCGTCAAATATGTTTATGTACTCAATAGATTTGAGCCAAATTGATCATGTTTCACTTCAAGAAATCCCTATAAATAAATTTTGATTCCATAGGACAGATCCATTAATTATGCTTTTAGGGGAGGTATAGTTAATGAATTTGCACTGTAGAATGATGGCATTTGTGCAAAACAATTTAACATCAGCTTTTCGATGAGATCTTCATAGAAGATTAAAAATTATTTGGTGGAGAAATTATGCATCCCAATAAAATGGTCTGTTGCAATTTATTTTTATGAAAGTTGGAACAGCCCTGATGAAAGCTTAGAATATGAGTATAATGACAGTTATGTATTATAATCCTGAAAAGCCTGGTTGGATTGCTAATGAAGAATATTTTTAAATAAACGTTTTATTTCAAAATAGTTTCAGAGGGGTGGGATAGGGAGGGTGGGAGGGAGAAGCAAGAGGGAGGAGATATGGGGATATATGTATATGTATAGCTGATTCACTCTGTTATAAAGCAGAAACTAACACACCATTGTAAAGCATTTATACTCCAATAAAGATGTTGGAAAAAAAAAAAGAAAAGCTGCGGAGACAGTACAGAGAACTCTCATATACCCTTCATCCAGTTTCCTCTATTGTCATCATCCTCCCTCAGCAGAGTACATTTATCACAACTTAGAACCAATATTGGTACATTACTATGAACTAAACTCAGTGATTTATTCAGATGTCACCAGTTTTCCTTAATGGACTTTTTGCTATTTGAGGATTTTATCCAAGATGCCACATTATATTTAGTCATCATGCCTTCATAGCAGCATAATCTGTAACAGTTCTCAGTCTTTTCTTGTCCTTGATGACCTTTAATTTGGTCAGATTTTTGCAGAATGTTTGTCTAGTGTTTTTCTCATGATTAAGCTGATGTCATTGGTTTTGGGGAGGAAAATCACAGAGGTAAAGTACTCCTCTCATCACATTGTATCATGCTATCTATATGCTCTCTATAGGATGTTAACCTTGATCACTTGGTTGAGGTAGTGTTTGCCATGTTTCTCCACTGTAAAGTTACCTTTCCCCCTTTTCATACTCTACTGTTTTTGGAAGTAAGCCACTAAGCACAGCCTGGGGCTGAGGGTGTGATGTTAAGTTCCATCTCTTGAAGAGGGAGAGTATCTACATAAATTATTTGGAATATTTCTGTAAGAGAGATTAGTCTGTTCTCCCCAATTGTTTATTTATTCAGTCACTTATTTATTTATGTATGAATTCATGATTTTTGTTTTATGCTTTGATTATACTCCAATACTATGTTATTTGTTGCTCAAATTGTTCCAGCTTTGGCAATTGGGAGCTCTCTCACGTTGGCTCATTTGTCTCTTTGGCACACCCCTTCCTTTTATTTTTTGAGCACTTTTGAGCACTTTCTTACTTTCTGGCACAAGCTATTCATTCCTTGCCTCATCCCAGGAATCATCTATTTCTCCAAGGAGCTCTGGTTCCTTTATCAGAAGAAATCAAGACCTAGGCACTGGGCATTAATATAGAATAGTTTATTTAATAAAATTAACACATTTTTCCCCAGAATCAGAGGGAAAACACAATATGGCTTACCTAAGAAAAATATTTTTAATACTTGTAAAAAATTCTCTCATTTTCATGGGCAAAAAGTAACTCCCTAATTTATAAATTAATGAAAAATATTTTAAAACTGAATTTTAATTTTTATGTTATTATACAAATGGCTGATTGCAAATTTTATACATAAGGCATCAACAGTATCAAGTGATAGATCGATTGAGAGTTCTTTATTTTTCTATGTAAAAGGAAAGAACAGAATAGTATGTTTCTCAAAGCTATTACAATGAGTTCATATTTGTATTTATCAATAATAGATATAATAGTAGAAGCTAAGAGAAGATGTAACATTCAAGTTTCAACATTCTTTTCTGATTTAGTATTTTGTGTCCCTTATCCTTTTTTTTTTACATCTTTATTGGAGTATAATTGCTTTACAATGGTGTGTTAGTTTCTGCTTTATAACAAAGTGAATCAGTTATACATATACATATGTTCCCATATCTCTTCCCTCTTGCGAGTGTCCCTTATTCTTTAATTTCCCTATTTCTTTGGTGACAGTATATTGAGTGCCAAAGCCCTCAAATGTATACTTTGGCCATGGACAGTTGAGCAGTGACGGTTTTGAATGTGATTACACTTTCTAAGCAAACATTTTAAGCATTATTTATAATAATAGATAGATACTATGCCATTTTCCCAAATTGTGGTCTAAAATTTAACCTGGGAAAATTGTTATTAATATAACAAAAATATTTCCTTCCATACTCATTATTTATTGGGAAAAGACCACCTATTGTGATTCACTAGTACTTACTGTTCACTTTCCTGACTTTTTTTTTTTTTTTTTTTTTTTTTGCGGTACACGGGCCTCTCACTGTTTTGGCCTCTCCCGTTGCGGAGCACAGGCTCCGGACGCGCAGGCTCAGCGGCCATGGTTCAGGGGCCCAGCCGCTCCGCGGCATATGGGATCTTCCGAGACCAGGGCATGAACCTGTATCCTCTGCATTGGCAGGCGAACTCTCAACCACTGTGCCACCAGGGAAGCCCCCTGATTTTTATTTTTTTAATAAGCTTAACTTTGTTTATTCTCAGCAGTAACTTCTAGTAATTCTGACATCAATGTTGATAAAGTGCTAGGTTGGTAATCAGAGTTGGTACCAGGATACTTGAGACTGAGGATTTCACTGAGGTCATTTATCTGCTATTTCCAGCCTCCTGATAAGTTGCCCCTAATTATTCATTTATTTTTTATGAGCCATCTCATTGGAGCCAAGAAAAGGTCTATTCAGCTCCCTGCCATTGTTTTCCTCTAGTCTGGTGTCATTTTCATTTAAATTTGTTAATTCTTATTCTTCACCAACATTGTGTGGCAGCTCTTAGTATGCCAAAGTGGCATGGTGTTGGCAAAACCTCTCTATGTGCTTAAATAATTTCTATTCCATTGAGAAATTTAAGAAAGAGGGGAATATTCCTATCTCGTTTCTTAGAATTTTATTTTAAAAAGCTCGTTTTATTTCCACTTGTGCCCTCTTTTTCCTCAGAGTCAAAGATGAGTCAACAGTAGGAGATGATAGATACACTGCTCTTCTTGGCATTACTATTCTCCTTCGCTCTTAAAGCTTATATGTCTCCTGCTGTCCATCTGTCCAGGAAGTTCCATAATCACCCACTCTGAGGAGAGTCTTGTATATTAATTTTAAATTGGCAATACTTTAGCAAAGACTTTCTCCCCTTCCACAACACACCCACAAGCAGATAATATTTCAGTATTTAGGTGTGTTGTAATTAAAGTGTCGTTAAGGCACTAGTAACTGTTAGATTCCCATCTAAGGTATGAGATTGGCTAAAGTGTCTGAGGTTACTTGATAAAATACAAACTAATCTCTGTGAAAATCTTTGTACTAGAATGTGTACAGTACAAATATTAAGGTTACTTAATGCTCATTAAACACCAAGTAATTGCAAAAATAGTTTCAAAGAATAGAATCCTAACTCTGTTGTGTTTTTGGCCATCCTATGTTGATCTGAAAGGATGGTAGAAGAAAACATACATGAAAATCTTTGTGAACTTGAAATAGGACAAGATTTCTTAGGAAAAACACCAGAAAAGTATAAACGATAAAAAACAAACAAACAAAACGGCAAATAAGATGGAAAGCATTGGTTCTTTTGTAGATACTGTTAAGAAAATGAAAAGGCAAGCCCAAACTGGGTGAAAATATTTATAATAAATATATATGACAAAGGATTTGTATTCAAACAACCCAATGAAAGAGAAGAATAGGCAAAATATTTGAACAGACATTTCACAAAACAAGATATACTTACTAATAGTCAGTAGGCACATGAAAAGATGCTCAGCATCATTTGTCATCCTTGGAAATGAAAGTTAAAACTGCAGTGAGCTACCACTACAGACCCATGGAATGGCTAAAATTAAAAAAAAAAAAAAAAATGAAATACCAGTGTTTATGAGATACAATGCAAATGAAAGTACAAACTATTGCATTTTGGAAAACATTTGTCAGTTTCTTATAAAGCTAACATAATACCAGATATAAATTTACCATAGGAAGCAAGTAATTTCACCAGTAGGTATTTATCCAAGAGAAACGAAAACATACATCCACATAAAGATATATACAGAAGCACTCAGTATGGCTGTATTCCCAATACCCCCAAACTGGAAGCAATGCAAATTCTAGCAACAGGTGATTGGATAAATGAATTGTGGTCTCTGCTAAATACTATACAACATTTAAAAGGATGGACTACTGAAACATGCAGCAATATGATATGATGAATTTCAGAATAATTTTGCTGAGTGAAAGGAGCTGGGCCTAAACAAATTCATATTAATATATTTCCCTTCATATGAAATTCTAGGGAAGGAAAAACTAACCTATAGCATATAGCTTATCAGTGTTGCCTGGGACCATGGATTGGGTGGGTGGGAGGTGCTTGCATGCAAAGGAACGTGAGGGAACATTTGAGGTAATGAGAATGTTCTATATTTTGATTTCGGTGGTAGTTATACATGTGAGTACATTTGTCAAATCTCATCTGGCTATATATTTTGAAAAGTTGCATTTTAGTATAGGTATATTGATTTAAAGAAATAAAGTTGATTTAAAGAAAAAGACGTTGGAGATGAGGGAAGAGTTTGCAAATTTAGGGAAATTATATTCTAAAAACAACAACAACAAAGTGAGTAGTATCTTCAAAACTAATGAGTAGAAAGAATTCTGAAGAGCAGTATGCATGAGAGGAGGTTAATATTCACGAGAATATCTCTGATATGCTCAAAGGAAATACTTGGCTAGATTTTATTATTGAACTTAAAGATCTTACTTAAAGTTAAGCTCAATTTGGAAGAAAATAAAAGAGAACTTAGCATACTGGGGATAGAAATAGAAAGGGGGAAAGTCTACTAATTTGTATAAAATAACATTTTACGTGAAGGAACAATGCTAGGTTCATGTTTATTTAATCACCTAATGTTGGAATGAAGCACACATTTATTGGACTTAGAACCGGAAACAAAGTTTTAGCACACTCAGACAATAAGAATTAGGATTGTTTTCTTTTATAGCCGGTCAAGAATGTCTAGTGCAGGCTCCAAAGGGTCAGAAAACCCAAATGTGTCATATGAGCATTAAGGAGATTCCTTCTGTTGGGATGATTTGCTTCTTTTGAAGAATAGCTTTTCCATATTCCCATGGGATTTGCTTTCACGTTATTGTGAAGGGACCATTTCCAAAGTCTCTAAAATATATTAAAAGCAAATGAAGCCATAATTATAAAAAAGTAATTTATGAAGAAAGTTATGAAAGAACACACACTGTTGGCTTTTAAAAACTTCAAGTGTAACTTTAGAGTACTTTGTTAATTTGTATTTAGATATACACTTGCATTGGTATTGCTGCCATTGAATGAAAGGGTAAATGATTTAAAATATGAAGTATGGATAAGACATATCTGAAGGATTTACTATAGTATTTTATCTAAAGGGTGAATAAATTGGAATGACACCTAAATTACAGATCACTGAAACACAAATGGGATAAAAACAAGCTGAAACTGAAGATTTTTTATCCTGTTTTTTGCTATGTATTTCTCAACTTGATAATTAAATGCAGTTTATCAGATGTCATATAAGATTGATTTGCTTTTTTAAAACACTTTTCTCGAGATTTCCTAAGAGCAATAGAAAATGTCACACTATAAGATAGATTTGAAAGTTAAAGTGAGAACAAAGTTTTCTCTAAGAATGATATTCAAATAATCAAGGTTACATGATGCAAATTTTAGAGTCTGCTTTCCATAGTGCTTAGAATGATATATTTATTTCTGGGAAGTTGTGGGAGACCTTAACCCTTAAAAAAGTTAACCATGAAGCTCTATTTTGAGCTTATCTTCTTATGAAAGTTAAAAAAACCTTCATCTGTTCCAGGCTTTCAAATTTTTGTAACTGAATGTCATCTCTGTCTCTGAATATGATTTTTAAGGACATAATACTTTAATATGCTATGCAGCATATCAGTACTTTAGGAAAATATCAGATAATTCAACTACATATGAACTGTGCTCATCACTTGCTTAATTTCTCATGAAAAAGCTAATGATGAGAGGAACACCTCAAGAGTCTTGTTTTTCTATTTCTCCAAAAATGTTTTACTCATTTCTTATGTTAAAATCCTGCAGTAAATTGATTCCTAAGAAAACCTCTTTGTTTCCCCATTACATCATGTAATCAGATCGTGAAAGTCAGAAGTTCAGAATATTTCCTGATTTCGATCTAATAAATGGCCAAGAAGCTCTGAATATATTTAGAAATTAGTCAGTAAGTAACTCACCTCAGTTATCTGGTGCCTGTATTTTCCTGTTTCCTTTAGTAGATTATTGTTCAGTTTTTATCTAATTTCCTCCTTTAGACATTTTAACTCAATGTTCAGGCTTATGTCAATCTCTAAAGAAGGTACATGTTGTATAAAATATTATACTGAGTATCTTGGGTCCTGTGTTTATAGTTCATATCCATTGTTTCTGGAATAGACAGTCAGAAGTAATCCTACTTTAATGGATATTTAAAATGTGTCCAGGTTATTGTACACCTGAATCAAGTGAATTGAAAATAATCTTTGAGTAGAAAGAGACACTAAGAATTTGTAGCAACTGCAGCATGTATTCTTTGAATGTATTCTTTTGTTAGAATTTGTCAGCCAAACTTCTCTACTTGTTCCCTTATCTCAGTCAAGGTTAATTCATGTTTTTGTTTTAATCTTTACTGAAAGTTTTTCTGTATTTGTGTCCATGTACATTTGGAAATGGAACTGAAAAATTGTAGGTATGTATTTTTTTTCAATGTTTTGTTTGCTTATCTACTTAAATGGAAGAATTCCTCTGAGAGAACTAGTTGAGAGCATAGTAAAATAACTTCTGTTGCTGCCTATTATCTATATCTTTTTCTTGCTTTTAGAAAAAAATGACAAGCTTCTAACACGCATCCCTTTATATAGGCTAATCTCCCACTTAAGGAGTTTTAATTGATTACATTTTCAAAGGACTAGAAGAACAGCATTAGCAACATTCTGATAATTCTTATATTTGTGTAAATCTTTTGTCCTTAAATTTTTATTTAGCTGAATATAATAAGAAGGTTTTTCAAAAGCTATGAATATGGGAATTTTTAGAATTTAATATTTCTTCATTTTGAAATTGTAAATTAATGGCAGATATGCGTTTCATAATGAATTAAAAACTGGGTACAATGACTCAAATCTCCATAAAAGGAAAATATGAATAACACATTTGAAAATCAGCCTGAAAGACATTGAAATAGCACCATAGTGAACCATTATAGGTATAGTTTAATTATCAAAAAAAGGTAAAAATAGGGCTTCCCTGGTGGCGCAGTGGTTGAGAGTCTGCCTGCCAATGCAGGGGACATGGGTTCGTGCCCCGGTCTGGGAAGATCCCACATGCCGCGGAGCGGCTGGGCCAAGGAGCCATGGCCACTGAGCCTGTGCGTCCGGAGCCTGTGCTCCACAACGGGAGAGGCCACAACAGAGAGAGGCCCACGTATCGGGAAAAAAAAAAAAAAAAAAAAAAAAAAGGTAAAAATATGTTAGCAAATATAATACTAGATACCATCCTAACGTAAAAGATGGTTATTATATTTAATAAAATACACTTGAAATGCAAATTGAGAAGTGATAATTTGATTAATTTCTTAATTATTTCTAAATAAGGAATGATTCATTATACAATAATAATTTGAATTTTTCTACATCCATTTTCACTAATATATTTGTTTTTTATTTTAACAAGAAGAGTTAGGTTCTAAATTAGGAATAATAAAAAATGACTACAAAAAAGTATCTCTTTAATTCAATTTTGTTTTTTCTTTGTAGAGTACAGATATGAGCCCAGCAAGTAGCACCACTTCACTTCCTATTAGTCCTCTTACTGAAGAGCCATCGCCTTTCAAGGTAAAAAATAAATTGAAAATATTTTTAATAATTGTTTACAATACTTTTAGTATCTTTAAAAAATATTTATTTTACTATAGCAAAATAGGTAGTTCAGGCGTGATGGTGAGGTTAACTGCTTTAGTTCATAAGGATCTTGTTTCAGATGTTAAAATTTTGTTGTTCTTTTGTCTGTTGTCATTCTACTTGCTAAATAAAGGTAGAGTTTGAATAGAACTTGATACTTTGTATAACACATTGTTTGACTTGCATGTAAGAGACAGTAATTTCATTGTAATAGTTTGATGTCACATGAATTATAGGTTTCAAATCTTGTATTTATATTAATTTAAGCAATAAGTTTGGAATGAATTATTCAGCACTCATTGAGTAGTTAAACTTTCATTAGCTGGTTGAATTTTCATTGATGACTCTAGGTCATAATTAATTAATTGTGTATTCTTTACAAACTAATGGTAAAAATAAAAAATTAACGTATGGAATCATTCCTCCAAACACTGCATTTTTAAAATATTTAAGTAAATACTCTAAGTATGATTAGCAGAATTCTTTAGTTTGGGAGTCTGTATACATTACAAATATGAAGTCATCTTCTTGTTTTGCTATTTAAGATTAGATGTTTCTCTTTAAGCCAAAGCTTGTAAATCAGCTATTTTATATGTGTGCCAGAGATTTTTGGATATCTTTAGGATTATTGTAAATAAAGGGACTCCTTAAGATCATGGGAAAGAAAAAAAAAAACTTGGAAAGTTGGGATGATACACTTATGTGCAATGGTTTCAGTTTAGTTTAAAGACAGGTAAACATATTTTGGGGGGTTATGATTTGTATTTCATCATAACTTTGTCATTGTTTTTCATATGAAGACAAAATCTTATTCAACTTCATATTGCTTACATCTAGTACAGTGACTGACGTGGATTTCTGTATACTCAATATTTGCTCTATTGTTAAAATGAAAATAATAGAAGGTTATAAATTCCATCGTGGGTCTTTAGTTTTCTAATTATAGGTGCTTTGTGGCTTAATGATAGACAATAATAACTGTTAAAGGCTCATTTTATGTCAGAGAATTGTTAAATACTAAATAGAATTCTGATTATATCATTTATTGAGAAATACTTTATCATTCTACAACAAAAGGAGAAAATAATACTAATGTTTCAAAGTTTAGTATTGCTTAATATTCCATCTTATGGTAGATGGGACAAAATTTAAAGAAAAATCATATTTTTAAGAAGTTTTTAATTGAATTCTCACAGCATCACTAGAAACCATTTTCTCTTTTTAATATGCTGATAATGACTACCCTCCTTGAAAATTAATGTATTTTTTTAACAGAGGTAAAAGGAAACGTCAGATATATTCCAAAATCTGCTGACATAAAGCTAATATAAATATAATTATTTTAGTTAGTTTCTCTGACTGGTTCTAAGAGATCAATATTTTTCCCATGTTAATGTGTAAATATGCAGTTAAAACTTGCAAGTGCTTATAATATATAATATTGGCTTTTGCTAACCAATATAGTTATAGTACCTCTTAATTTACTTCTTCTATGATAGGAATATTATTTATATTTTTTCAAAACAATTTTATCAGATATAGAAACATCCATTAGTATTTAGAAATATCTAAAATTAAGGTTTCAAATTATACAACTCCTGCATTTGCTTCTTTTATTTTTAGTCTATAAACTGTTGACATATAAATGATTAATAGAATTCTTATTTATCCTTATATAAACACAAAATATACAGAAACTATTTTGAGATGTACCTTAGCAGTATAGTACATTTTAATTGCAAAAAAATTTGTTGAAAACAAAAAAACACAGAAGACATTGACATTTTCCGATAATGATACCCTGAAAAATCTTGCAATTTTAATTCATTTATGTCCAAAATTTTATTTAAATTTTTGATATTTGACCAACATGGTTAACTAGAAAAAAAATTGATTATCTTTATTTTTTTACTCCCCAAGAATAAAATAAGGTTAATCACCTTTGATACTTTAGTTGTATTTTCTAAGACAGTGATTTCAGCACCCAACTCCATAACCATCTGCCCTAATATTAGACAAGGAAGGCTTTTGAAAGATAAGCTTTGGTGACCGGTTGAGAAACTTAATTTTATCTTTTCTTCTGGGAAATAATTAGGTTAATAAAAGAAAGTATTCCATCCCTTTTCTTGGTCTATTTTGGAAGCACTCATATAACAGTTGGAGGAAGATATCCTGTTTTGGCTCAAGTGTTTATCCAAGTAAATGCTTTCCTTTAAATATTATCTTCAGAATGACATTCAGATTAAATTTATTTTAACCATACCATTTGACATAATGACAAATGGTATGTAATATATTTTTAAATCCCTAATAATTACCTTCCCACTAATATCTCTACCTATATTATTGACTTGAATGTTAGATGAGAAATTGGCTATCAATAGGAATGTACCACAGTGGGATCTATTAAATTTAAGGTAGTAGAAAACTGGTAGTATCCTGGAGACTTACCCAAGGGGTCAAGAGAGGTATGTTAAGCTCTGGAGATACAAGAATCAAAGATGACAATTAAATTTTGTTTGGGACCAGATGCTTCTTTTCCATAATAAGACTGTATTTTTTTGGCACTACTAGTATGGAGTACATACTTCAATTTAATTTTTAAACAAAACCAGATCTGCTCTTAAAAATAGCCCAAGCCCTGTATACTTACTCACGACTCTATTCCCTTACAGAACAGTTCACCTTGTGCTAAATTTCTTACCCTTACCATTTAAAACCCATTGCCATAGTGTTTTGTTTGGTTTAGTCTTTCAAAAACGAGGACAGTTCTCACAAAAATCCATCTAGTCTTCTCTTAATAAATTGCAAGATCTGGGAAACTGCCTTTCTTTCAGATAGAACTGATTGATCAGAGATAAGTAGGGTTTCTCCGTCTGGACAGGGTACATGGATACCAGTTCACCACAGTCACCATTCCCTATTCACACCTGGCAGTGAAAGCATTTGAATGAACCCCTTCATATAAAAGGATGTATAATTCACAATCCTCCACCTATACCACAGGTAATAAACTCACTGATTTCACAGTCAGACTCTTGTTGCTGAGAAGTTTCTAGGAGTCCAGGTTTTTATAATTATGCAGACTATTGTTATGGACATATATTTGGAAACAAAGGGCAAATGCATGACTTCAATTTTTTTAATAGAGTTTTCAGCATTCCATAAAATATATACATATGTGGTCTGACACATATGCCACTACATTATTATGGAAAGGCCAAGGGATAACTAATTTCACATGGGTGGAAACAATATTTTATTAAACAGCCATAATAGAATCATAATAGTGCAAGTTAATTGATCTAAGTGAGACTTTGATATAAGGAAAAAGGGAGTAGACTGCTTAACTGTTAATTAAAAGTTTTATGTTTTTCTGTAGAATAACCAAGCTGACATTGTTAATTTTGATGTGCCCATTCTACCCTATTCTACCTGTTCCCTCTGCCATTCTCCCTGATTTCCTTAATCTGCCTTGTCTCTTCCTTTGTGGCCTCAGTCAGATGTACCACACCAAAAATGCTTTGGGGCCATCAAATATTACTGTTCTTTAGTAGGATGACCCTTTTAACTTATTTGTATATACACAGGTATTACAGCCTCCATCCATTCCTGGAACTAACATTCTTGAAGCTAAAGCTGGCTCATTGTTCCTGACCCCTCCGTTAATAGTACACTTGATTATGGGCCATGTTCTTTTTGCCAACCACATTCATCACATATTTTTAAATTTATTTGTTCTTCAGTGAAGCCTGATGGCTAGATCTTAATCCCTTTTCCTCCAGAAAGCATCTTTTTTGATTACATAAGTTAGACACAGGTATTATCCTGCCTTATTCTTTATCCTTATCCTGTGATAAAGCCAACAGGAAAGAAACCAATTCAGTTTGCCTTTCCTTTAGACATTGTTTCAAAAGTGCACCAAGACTATCCTCCATTCACCAATCTTCAGTCAAAGTCTGAAAATAAAAATCACCCTTTGCCTTCATGACCCCATTGACTGCTGCTTCTCTCTGTTAGTGGGTTCCTGGCATGTGTAAGGTGCTTGGGTATCCAGTGCCTAGAATGCACAGTGGAGCCACCCTCCCTGAAGTCCAGCCGTCTTCCCCAGGAGTTGACACAGAGTGGTGTTGGGCTCTTTCCTGGGTCTCCTGTCCTATAGAATTCCAAGGTTCTCTGACTACTTTTCTTCATCTCCCTTATTTAAGCAAGGGACACAGAGGAAGAAATAGAGAAATACATGAAGGTCTCAAAAATTTTATCCTACTAGCCAATGCGGGGATGTTATGATCCACTTGACCATAGAGCCTAAACTCAGGACTTAGTAACATGTAGTAAAGTAACACACAAAGTTTGCTCTCAATTATATAAAATAAATATTGAGTAGAAAAAAACCCCCAGAAAATATACAGTTATCAACAATCAACTATTTAGATGGACTATACTTAATTTTTTTCCTATAGTTTCTATAACGACCACTTATTTCTATTTTAAGAACAATATTTTTTTTTAAGAAAGCAGAAAAGAGAGTTGGGAACATTAGAGGCAGTGTAGCCTAGTTAAGAGACTTCCTAGGATCAAATCCCAGTTCTGCCACTTTATATTTTTATAACTGTGAGCCAGTTACTTTGTGTCTCAATTTCTCCATCTGTAAAATGGGAACAATATCAACTGCTTCTTCATTGTGTTCTTATAAGGTTAAACAAGTTATTAAATAGAAAGTGCTTAGAATAGCACATAGCAAACAGTATATGTTTTAACTGATCTTTTTTTTTTACAGACATATCCATTAGTTTAAAGCAAGAAAGTTCTATATATTAGACATAACATGAAACAGAAATATTTCCACTCAACTCCTTGTACTTCATTTCTAAATGTGAGAGTAGAAATATAAAGTCTTTACTTTGATGAAGAATAATGTTTAATATTCATTCCTAGAAGGCATGCTACTTATTTTACACCCTCGAGTATTCAGATGAGCTCATATATCAGTTTCCTCTCATGAAAAATAATTAATGGAAATGTTTATCAATTATGAGGGAGAAGAAGTTAATATAATGAATTTGTCTTAAGGGGAAACTGGTAAATATACATAAAACATTACTTGGAAAAAAGGAATACATAATAGTTTGTGTAACCATAGGATGTATGGTATCTTTTTATCAGGAACACACCACAGTATATTTTTCTTTAATTCCCCAAACCTCCCCCTGTGCATTAACCTGATAACTTTCTAAATACAGTCTCCACTGAAGGAACATTATTTAATCACATTAGATTCTGGGAAAAACCTCATTGTGAACAAAGCACTATTGATATTTTACTCTTTATATAACATCAATATACTAAGTAGTGTCAGTTTATTTGGTCTAAAAACACCATAGTGGAAAATAACACATTTGGAGGCTCTGAGGGAGTGGAGTCAGATAGTGGTGTGACCTCATAACATCATCTGTTGCATGTCCTGCATTGGTTGAGATTTTTTTGTGTGTTTATTGTTGTTTTTCATTTACTGAATTTAATGGTTTCTTTTTATTATTGGAATTCACTTTTTGGTTGTCCCAGAAGGAGCCCAAAATGGTATATTCTGCATTTTGGGTTAGTTTTTGACTAGGCCATCTATTCATTCATTCATCTGTTGATGAATCAATTTATAAAATACCTACCACGTGCTTGATAATGTTCTAGACACTGGTGCTTCAATGTAAACAACACAGACTGAATTCCTGCTTTCATGGTATTTGGGTTCTAGTGAGGAGTGATACACAGCAAAAGAATAAATATATAGCATGTCAGGTAGGGATGATAAATGCTATAATGAAAAATAAAGCAGGATTTGGAAGGTAGGAAGTGACTTTAAAGTATGTTGCTGTTTCAAAAAGGATGGTCAAAGAAGGTTACTCTGATTAGGAGATGGTTTAGCAGAGACTAAAATGAAAAACAAGAGAAAGCCACTCATCTCTCTATGGGAAGAGGCTTGAGGACAAGTGCAAAAGCCATGAGGCAGGGGAACATTTGACCTTTTTAGGATCGGCAAGAGTGACATTATGGCTGGAGCAGAGTGAATGAGTGTGCAGGTTAATAAAAGATCAAGTCAGAGAGAAACCAGATCATGAAGGGCCTTGTAGGCCGTGGTAAAGACTTGGAATCTTACATTGCGTGAGATGGGAAACCACTGGAGTGTTTTGGGAAAAAAGTATGACATAATCAGACTCAATTTCAAAACTGTTACTCTGATTTCCATGTGGACGTAGGCAGCAAAAGGACATGGTAGAAGAAGGAAGGCAAAGCTCCTATAGGTAAGAGATGGCGTGGTAAATGTTGACAGGCCAATAAGCACTGGTGGGATTTTAGATACATTTTGAGTGTGAGTCATCAGGATTTGTTAATAGATTGTATGTGGGATATCAACAAAGAGCAATATCAAAGATTATCCCTGATTCTAAGGTTCTCTATATTTTCCTATTTTTACCTCTTTTGCTACCTTTCTGATGTCACAAATAAATAGGTATCATGATGTAGTGATTAACAGAGTCTTCTCTGTGCATGCACATCCCTGGGGTCTCTTCCTCTTTTCATAAGGACACCAGTCATAGTGGATTAGAGCCTTCACCCCCCATCCCACCACCACAGTGGCCTCATTTTAACATCTCTTTAAAGACCTTGTATCCAAATACAGTTACGTTCTGAGGTCCTGGGAGTTGAAACTCCAACCTGAAAATTTTGAGAGGACAAAATTCAGCCCATAACAGACAGACTCAAGACTGCTATGTTAATTCTTTCCTGAACACAAGGCCAACCTTGACTCAAGGAAAGGAAAAATAAATTGCACCTCTTGATGGGAAATGACAAGGATTTGGAGCAATTTTTAATCTACCATATAAATATGTGATATTCCTTTATTAATCCAGTTTTCAGTGCTATTATTTTCTCAGTGATGTGTGAGGGAGTTTGGATTTGAGGGAATGAAATAGGAAATGAGAGATTTCCTTAAATGTTTACACATATTCATCTGTGCACTTATTTGAGTATATTTTCCAATGCTATTTTAATTTCCATTAAATTTGGAAACTTCAGTTAAATGTCACCATATTTGAATTAACTTATAGTCCTTAAAACCTTGTGATTGAGAATATCAAAGAATCATGGGTATAAAAATACTTTACTAAAGTCTTGATTATAAACACTGAGAGGAAAATTGAAATAACAACTACCAAACTATACTTTCTATATTATGTCTATATAGTATTATTTTATGTTAACATTTTTCCTTCTGGTTTTGTCAAGATAAATTTTGAATAAACACTGTATTATATAATTTTTGCAGACAGCATCACTGATGTATTATGAATATTCACTGGAAAGAAAAATAATAATTGTATATCCTGATAAATCAAGTAAAATTATTTTAAAATAAATTAAAATTACTTTTACATAAATTAAAGCCAAAAGAAATTTTAATTTTTCTTAAAAGGTATGCAGTATCTCTCAGACATAGCAGACCTCAAGGGGAAAAAAAAATTAATGGAAATAATAAGCAAATACTTCCATGTCGCTTGCTAGCTTTATATTGCTGTCAAATCCTTCTCACACACTATCCAAATGGTTTCAGTAAGGCATGTCCAAGATATAGAACTTGTCAACATTAATACATGCCAAAAATAATAGCATACACCCTCCCACCCCATCCACAGGTCACACATTCATTTTCTTCCTTAAATGTAAATCTCATTGAATTTCTTCATCTTTGCATAGGTTGCTGCCTTAGATTTCTCCTAACTTTTTGAGTTCTCCATGTGGTAATGAGAGAAAACTTTCATGGTAAAAAGCTTTATTTTAGCATACTTTCAGAGCATTGGGCCATACTCTGTTTACTGTGGTCAAAAAGTCCCTTTGACATATTTAGTGGACAAGATTTACTCAGCATCTGTTAGAGATGACCTTGGAAAACCGAATTCAGGGAATCCACTGTTTATATCATTGAGTTAAAAAGAGCTCCAGGGCCTCCCTGGTGGCGCAGTGGTTGGGAGTCCGCCTGCCGATGCAGGGGACATGGGTTCACGCCCCGGTCTGGGAGGATCCCACATGCCGCGGAGCGGCTGGGCCCGTGAGCCATGGCCGCTGAGCCTGCGTGTCTGGACCCTGTGCTCCGCAACGGGAGAGGCCACAACAGTGAGAGGCCCGCATATGACAGAAAAAAAAAAAAAGAGCTCCAGAAAACTACAAGGTACATAGATTTGGATGGTATTTCATAACTGAGGATTTTCTAGGAAAAGCTTGAATTTAGAATATAGGTACAGAACATTGGAGGAAAGAATTCAGGTACACAATGTGAAAAGATCTGGATTAATTTGTACTTAAAAGACAGGATATTGAATTACTGCTAGCAAAATTCTAAAGCCAATAAAAGCCTTGAAATTTGGGGAAATGAAAACAACTTTGTGTGTTTCTTGAAAGAAAATGAATTTTAAGAAACTGAGTCATTATGACCTCAACTTTGGTTTGGGGACCCACTTAAGAGTGGATTGGCGTCACTGAAATACATGTTTTGTCTGCCGACAAGATGCCTGGACAGTTTTATTTGGAAACAGTTGATGTCAGCAGTGTGCTCTGTTCCTCAATACCTGTTGCTCCCTAGTGTCTAGAAAACCTTGATGTGAGATAATAGTGGATGTGGCAGTCATTGCTCTGCACACCAATATTAACAAGATTTCTTTTAACATTTAATGAAGACATCAGATATTGGAATTGGCTTGGGATTAACACTATATTTAAGATAATATCATTATTAATGATAATTTAAGCAGCTGATCTCATGTTTAGTACATCCAGTGTTTATTTTTTATCTTAACATTACCATTTCATACACATTCTGGATCATATACACTTATTCTTTGTTGTTTTAAAATATAATCTCTTGCATTACTTCAGGATTTACCTTATAAGTGTGAAGTATACTGTAACACATTTTTTTAAATAAGAAATTAATAATCAAGGTAAAATTCCAAGGCTGTGATTCATTATTAACATGACCATTTGAGATGGACCATGAATATGAGAAGCTGTCAGAGGTGGACTCAGCATGAGTTTAGTTTATCTGGCAATGACTTCCATCTGTTCTATCTTGGGATCATTTACTTAAATAACAAATGAATTTTGGAAGCTGAATCATATCAGCGGTAAAATAAAATGTGCGAGGAATTAAGTACAGTTAATTCAGCCATACATCAAGTAATTTAGAAATAATTGTATTTACTTTGGCAACTACACAAGGTTAAAGAATATTAGACCTAAAGTGTTTTATTAAGACATTGGACATCCTTTGTTTTCATTATACTGTATGGGGGTATTAAATGGCC
Organism: Lipotes vexillifer; assembly: GCF_000442215.2. Classification (NCBI taxonomy): domain Eukaryota; kingdom Metazoa; phylum Chordata; class Mammalia; order Artiodactyla; family Lipotidae; genus Lipotes; species Lipotes vexillifer. Next base: position 1,728,330 of record NW_006775603.1, read on the forward strand.
ATGCTGACAGATGCAATACAGTGAGTAAAACAAGCAAATATTCTGTTCTGAGGTTTTTTGTATCACAGATTTAACATTTCTTCAGTGCAGTTTTCAAAGCACACATAAATAATTTGTCAGAGATTCTAATACCTGTAGTAACTCTGCTGGGCAAAATTGGCATATGGATGACGCAAATTAAAAGTTGGATAGTCATTATGAATAATCAGAAAATTCTATTTACCCTTGTCTACAGTAAAAGATATTCTTAATAGTTTAGGGAAGAGTATGAACATCACTTTATTTATTTTTGTTGTTGTTATTCGCTTATTTTATTTTATTTTTAATTTGTTTTTTTATTAGAGTATAGTTGCTTTACAATGTTGTGTTAGTTTCTGCTGTACAACAAAATGAACCAGTTATACATATATTGAATACACATATCCCCTCTTTTTTAGATTTCCTTCCCATTTAGGTCACCACAGAGCATTGAGTAGAGTTCCCTGTGCTACACAGTAGGTTCTCATTAGTTATCTATTTTATACATAGTAGTTATATTTGTCAATCCCAATGTCCCAATTCATCCCACCTTCCCTTTCCCCCTTGGTAACCATACATCTGTTCTCTATGTCTGTGACTGTATTTCTGCTTTGCAAACAAGTTCATCTGTATCATATTTCTAGATTCCACATATAAGCAGTATTTTACAGTATTTGTTTTTCTCTTTCTGACTCACTTCACTCTGTATGACAGTCTCTAGGTCCATCCACATCTCTGCAAATTGCACAGTTTTGTCCCTTTTTATGGCTGAGTAATATTCCATTGTATATATGTGCCACATCTTCTTTATCCATTCATCTGTCGATGGGCATTTAGGTTGCTTCCATGTCCTGGCTATCGTAAATAGTGCTGCAATGAGCATCGGGGTGCATGCATCCTTTCGAATTATGGTTTTCTCCAGATGTATGCCCAGGAGTGGGATTGCTGGGTCATATGGTAGCTCTATTTTTAGTTTTTTAAGGAATTTCTATACTGTTCTCCATAGTGGCTGTATCAATTTACATTCCCACCAACAATGCAAGAGGATTCCCTTTTCTACACATCCTCTCCAACATTTACTGTTTGTAGATTTTCTGATGATGGCTATTCTGACCGGTGTGAGGTGATACCTCATTGTAGTTTTGATTTGCATTTCTCTAATAATTAGTGATGTTGAGCATCTTTTCTTGTGTTTTACTATAAAATGAATTCCAAAAGAAATCAGGAAGGGTGCAATGTGCTTTTGCAAATACTTAACTCTTTTCCTCTTGGATAGTGACTTATTCCTAGTGCAAGAAATTAGAAGGTAAACAATTGCCAGATGGATATTAGCCTCTAATCAGCAGCCTAATAGCAATAATTTTGAAGATAGATGTAATTTGAATATTCTGAGTAATTATTGATGTCAGATTTTCAGCTAAGGAAATTCTCTGTTTTCTTTTAAGCTTTTGCATTATATTATCAGCAGTCAGCTTCTGTCTGTACTGGGACTTGCCCTTTTTCTCAGGTAATCTCTTTTACTATAGCAAATCTGATAAGAAACTTATCTCAGGAGATGTGACAAGCACTGAAAATGTTGGCTAAACCTGTTATATTAGAATCTTATTCATGTATTTCTTATTAAGAATAAAAATTCAAGTTCTTTTCTTCTTTCCCACATAACATCTGTGAAACAATTTATGTTCTTCCTCACCAAGGGAAAAGAAAATCCCTTCTTATATATAAATATACATAGGAATCTGTTTCAACAACCTTTATTCCTTACAGACTCCACACAGGCAAACTTCTTTTTCCATGTCTCCAAGCTTTTTCCTTCCTTCTGTCTCCTTGGAGACCAAAGTTGACCTAGTACAGAGAACCAGACCTATCACCTTCTGACTCACCCTCTCCCCAAAGGTACTGAAAAGCCTTGAGGAAATTCATACACTGAGTTAAAACTCTCAATGGAAAACAAAAATGTGATTCATTATAATCAAGTCAGAAAATAGACTTGTCCTCCAGTCTCTATGTAATGACAAACACCTGTGCTATCTTAGACTAGTCACTAGACTTAATGATGTGTGTGTTCATCCAAGTTGCTTATTTTGACCATAAAAAACAAGAAGAATAAAAATTCATTTAAAGTAGTTAGGCCCTGCTTAACCAGAAAGTCTTTGGCAGCAGTATTTGAGCTGAAAGTTTTGAAAAAGCTGAGCAGAATTGTCAAAGCATAATTAAGGGTAGAAGAATTAAGCTCACTTTTCTCCCTTAAGTGTCTCTGCCAGACAATAGAAACTGGCAATAGAGCCAAGTAGGAAAATGGAGCCATGCCAGCTGCTACACCATGTTAAAGAGAGATGGGTCATAGTTTCTGGTAATAATGCCTACATGAATAAAACCGACAGTGGTCTGTCCTCTTGTTAACATTAGCTGTTTCTCTCCTTCTCTTTCTTGTTCTTTCCTGTGGGCCTTACTCACTTAGTGATAATAGTTCTACTATTATCATTTCTCACTATTTCTGTTATTTTCTTGAATGTAGTGAGACATTCAGAACAATCAACAAACATTTATTGAGTTCCTGCTATGTGTAAGACCTTAGGTAAAGGTACTGGGGCAGAAATATTTTCTTCAGACTGTATAAAGCTACAGAATATCATAATGCTGGCTGTAGTTCAGCATGGCCTGGAAAAATGTCAAGTATTTCAAAAGTTCAGAGATGCAGTTGAGGAAAGGCAAGTGTCATGGGGCAAAGGAGAAGTGAGCGCCAAGGTCTCAAGCTAGACCACGAAGGTCTAGAAATTATAAATGTTCAGTTGCGTGTCGCCCATGTGGCAAGGAAGAATTTGTTTGTTGTGAAGGACTTCACATGCTTTATAGAGAACTTCGACTGCCTTATACAAGCAGTGAGGTACAGGGAGCAAGCAAGAGTTGTGTTTTAGTCTGTTCAGGCTGATCTAAGAAAATATCCTAAACTAGGAAGCATATAAACAACAGAAATGTATTGATTTCTCACAGTTCGGGAGGCTAGGAGTCCAAGATCAAAGCACTGGCAGATTCAGTGTCTGGTGAGGGCCCACTTCCTAGACACCTTCTTTTTGTCTTTTCGTTGTAGCCCTCACATGGCTAAAGTAGCAAGGGAGCTGTCTGAGGCCTTTTTTATAAGGGCACTCATCCCATTCCTGAGGGCTCTGACCTCATGGTTTAATCCCCTCCCAAAGGCCCTACATCCTAATATCATCACCTCGGCATGTTAAGATTTCAACATATAAAGGTTGGGGGACACACATATTCATACCATAGCAAGTTGAGCAAATTTTAAGATGCAAAATGAAGAAAATTTTATAATTCTTCTTGAGCTCGATTTCCACAGAATGGGTTCTGAACGTCATTCGAAATTTGTCCATTCCTAGAAAATCAAATGGTACTAATAAAATACAAATGATAAGAAATAGGAAGGATTTTCATGTTATCCACTATTGTTGATTGCCTTCGTCTGTACATGCAGATGCAGATCTGTTCATCAAATAGGATGAAGACTGTCTATATCTATATTAAAATAATAGAGTTTATAGGTAGTCTAGGCTTTCATAAATATACACTAAAATATCCATATATTTATATTTACCTAATTGTTATATCTTAAAAAGTTGTCATTAGTGTATTAGTTTCATTTTGTTCCTATAACAATTTACCACAAACTTGATGCCTTTAAACAATTCTCATTTTAGTTTCATATAGTTCTGAAAGTCAGAGGTCAGAATTAGGTCTCCCTAGACTGGAATCAAAGTGTTGGCAGAGCTGAGTTTTTTCTGGAGACTCTGGGTGATAATCCATTTACTTACTTTTTTGAGCTACAAGAGTTTGCCTGCATTCCTTTGCCTCTTTCCATCTTTAAAACAATGGCCTATTAAGCCTTACGATGCATCACTCTGATTCTGACTCTCTGTTTCTCCCTATGATATTTAAGGACCTTCATGATTTCACTAGGTCCACCAGATAACCCAGGAAAATCTCCCTATTTTAAAGTCAGGTGATTAGCTACCTAGATTTCATCTTCAGTCTTAATTCTCCTTTGCCATGGACATCATTGGAGGAAGAAAAGGGGCATTATTCTTCCTAGCACAGTTAGTAATGACACATATGTAAGACCTGGGTCTTATTCCTGACACAGGAATCCTTGTTCATAATCGCCGAGCTGATTATTTAAATAATTAGAGTGCGCATTACTCTTCCTTTTCTGTCAATTGTTAATTGGTTATTATATTAATACAGAGTAAGGAATATCCACTGTGCTGAATTACAAAAGCTATTTCCTTTATCTTCAGTTTTCCATCTGGCAAACTTCTAATCCTCACTTAATGTCCAATTAAATGCCCCCCCCTGTGAAACTTCTTCCCCAAAGTCTCCACAACACTTTAATTTCCCTTCTGATATAGAACTTTAAAGTTATATTATACATATATTTACAGTCTTCTCCAATAGATGCCGATTTTCATAAATACAGATATATTTTATATTCTTCATATTCCCTATTTCAGTGTCTAGTATAGAACTAGTATATAATATACTAATAGTAGATGAAAGAATGAATTGTATGAATGAATGGTGAAAAAAGCTCACTTAAGGCCTCGTTTCTTTTCCAGTGTTTTATCATATGAAAATTGAAATACTCATTTTATTACATTAGCCATTGATAAGCTGATATATGTAACAAAGCCTATCAAGCTATACAAGTAGCTTACCAAATCTTCTGTAGCTTATCCCTTTTTTTCCCT
>NW_006775603.1:1733258-1834711 GCF_000442215.2 Lipotes vexillifer
TCCCTGCCAACAGCTGTTTGGATTTACAAATATTACCTTTCCTAAGATTATTCTATAGCCAAATGCTATATACATTTCAAGTTTCTCTAAATTGGAAATCCTGAAAGCTATCTACTTCTTTTGAGTATTAATCCTCAGTACACACGATTATTGTCTCATTTTACAGATAAGGAAATTGAAGCTTAGAGCAGTTAAGAACCTGACTAGAGGTCACAGTGCTGGTAAATGACTCAGCTGGAATTCCAACTCAGGTTTCTAAAATTCTAAAGACTGTAGCTTGAACTACTATACTACAGAAAGTCTACAGTGTTTTTATTTTAATCATGATTCTGACTGATCTTTGGTTTTATATGACTGAAGGGGATAAACACACAAATAGAGGCAGAGATAGAAGAAGAGACAGAAGAAGAGAAGATAAGAGAAGTGAAGAGAGGAAAAGAAAAGAAAAGGGAATGAAAGAAAAGAAAAGAAAAAAAAGAAAAAAAAAGAAATAATAAACATCCCTCCATTCCTCAGGCTTGACATTTATTGAGATCATAATTCTACTAAGATTATGTATTTCTTTTACTAACAGACCTAATAAATTTAAGCCATCTTTGCAATCCTGGAATAAAAGCCACCTGGAATGTTGGTCAGTTTTCATAGATCCAAAGAATATAATTTGCTTTAGCTAGTTGAAATGGAAGTGATTTTATTATAGGATATTTGACAGTTTAAAGAATTTCTTGGAAGGTCATCAAACTGGGCTTGGATATGTAGGGACAAAATGCCAGGAGAGATTCCTGCCTGGAAGGGATAATCTATGCTGTCAGGTTGAGAGCAATAAAGGGAAAAAGGATGAGGATATGGGGTTTTCAGCATTTTTTTTTTAACATCTTTATTGGAGTATAATTGCTTTACATTGTTGTGTTAGTTTCTGCTTTATAACAGAGTGAATCAGTTATACATATACATATGTTCCCATATCTCTTCCCTCTTAGGTCTCCCTCCCTCCCACCCTCCCTATCCCACCCCTCTAAGTGGTCATAAAGCAGTGAGCTGATCTCCCTGTGCTATGCGGCTGCTTCCCACTAGCTATCTATTTTACGTTTGGTAGTGGATATATGTCCATGCCACTCTCTCACTTCGTCCCAGCTTCCCCTCCCCCCTCCCCGTGTCCTCAAGTCCAATCTCTACGTCTGCGCTTTTATTCCTGTCCTGCCCCTAGGTTCTTCAGAACCTTTTTTTTTTTTTTTTTAGATTCCATATATATGTGGTAGCATACAGTATTTGTTTTTCTCTTTCTGAATTACTTCACTCTGTATGACAGACTCTAGGTCCATCCACCTCACTACAAATAACTCAATTTTGTTTCCTTTTATGGCTGAGTAATATTCCATTGTATATATATGCCACATCTTCTTTACCCATTCATCCAATGATGGACACTTAGATTGCTTCCATGTCCTGGCTATTGTAAATAGAGCTGCAATGAACATTTTGGTACATGACTCTTTCTGAATTATGGTTTTCTCAGGGTATATGCCCAGTAGTGGGATTGCTGGGTTGTATGGTAGTTCTATTTTTAGTTTTTCAAGGAACCTCCATACTGTTCTCCATAGTGGCTGTATCAATTTACATTCCCACCAACAGTGCAAGAGGGTTCCCTTTTCTCCACACCCTCTCAGGCATTTACTGTTTCTAGATTTTTTGATGATGGCCATTCTGATTGATGTGAGATGATATCTCATTGTACTTTTGATTTGCATTTCTCTAATGATTAGTGATGTTGAGCATCCTTTCATGTGTTTGTTGGCAATCTGTATATCTTCTTAAGAGAAATGTCTATTTAGGTCTTCTGCCCATTTTTGGATTGGGTTGTTTGTTTTTTTGATATTGAACAGCATGGGCTGCTTGTATATTTTGGAGGTCAATCCTTTGTCAATTACTTTGTTTGCAAATATTTTCTCCCATTCTGAGGGTTGTCTTTTCATCTTGTTTATGGTTTCCTTTGCTGTGCAAAAGCTTTAAAGTTTCATTAGGTCCATATTTGTTTATTTTTGTTTTTATTTCCATTTCTCTAGGTGGTGTCTCGAAAGGATCTTGCTGTGAGTTATGTCAGAGTGTTCTGCCTATGTTTTCCTCTAAGAGTTTGATAGTGTCTGGCCTTACATTTAGGTCTTTAATCCATTTTGAGTGTATTTTTGTGTATGGTGTTAGGGAGTGTTCTAATTTCATTCTTTTACATGTAGCTATCCAGTTTTTCCAGCACCACTTATTGAAGAGGCTGTCTTTTCTCCATTGTATATTCTTGCCTCCTTTATCAAAGATAAGGTGACCATATGTGCATGGGTTTATCTCTAGGCTTTCTATCCTGTTTTGTTGATCTACATTTCTGTTTTTGTGCTGGTACCATACTGCCTTGATTACTGTAGCTTTGTAGTATAGTCTGAAGTAAAGCAGCCTGATTCTTCGAGCTCCGTTTTTCGTTCTCAAGATTGCTTTGGCCATTCAGGGGTGTTTTGTTTTTCCATACAAATTGTGAAATTTTTTGTTCTAGTTCTGTGAAAAATGCCAGTGGTAGTTTGATAGGGATTGCATTGAATCTGTAGATTGCTTTGGGTAGTAGAGTCATTTTCACAATGTTGATTCTTCCAATCCAAGAACATGGTATATCTCTCCATCTGTTTCTATCATCTTTAATTTTTTTCATCAGTGTCTTATAGTTTTCTGTGTACAGGTCTTTTGTCTCCTTAGGTAGGTTTATTCCTAGGTATTTTATTCTTTTTGTTGTAATGGTAAATGGGTGTGCTTCCTTAATTTCCCTTTCAGATTTTTCTTCATTAGTGTATAGGAATGCAAGAGATTTCTGTGCATTAATTTTGTATCCTGCTACTTTACCAACTTCATTGATTAGCTCTAGTAGTTTTCTGGTAACATCTTTAGGATTTTCTATGTATAGTATCATGTCATCTGCAAACAGTGATAGTTCTACTTCTTCTTTTCCAATTTGGATTCCTTTTATTTCTTTTTCTTCTCTGATTGCCATGGCTAAAACTTCCAAAACTATGTTAAATAACAGTGGTAAAAGTGGGCAACCTTGTCTTATTCCTGATCTTAGAGTAAATGGTTTCAGTTTTTCACTTTTGAAAACGATATTGGCTGTCGGTTTGTCATATATGGCCTTTATTTTGTTGAGGTAATTTCCCTCTGGGCCTATTTTCTGGAGAGTTTTTGTTATAAATGGGTGTTGAATTTTGCCAAAGCTTTTTCTGCATTTATTAAAATGATCATATAGTTTTTTTCCTTCAGTTTGTTAATATAGTGTATCACATTGATTGATTTACATATATTGAAGAATCCTTGCGTTCCTGGGAAGAACCCCACTTGATCATGGTGTATGATCCTCTTAATGTGCTGATGGATTCTTTTTGCTAATATTTTGTTGAGGATTTTTTTCATCTATATTCATCAATGTTATTCACCTGTAGTTTTCTCTTTTTGTAACATCCTTGTCTGGTTTTGGTATCATGGTGATGGTGGCCTCATAGAATGAGCTGGGGAGTGTTCCTCCCTCTGCTATATTTTGGAAGAGTTTGAGAAGGATATGTGTTAGCTCTTCTCTAAATGTTTGAAAGAATTCGCCTGTGAAACCATCTGGTTCTGGGCTTTTGTTTGTTGGAAGATTTTTAATTTCCTTTTCCATTTTGGTGCTTGTGATTGGTCTGTTTATATTTTCTATTTCTTCCTGGTTCACTTGCAGAAGGTTGTGCTTTTCTAAGAAATTGTCCATTTCTTCCAGGTTGTCCATTTTATTGGCATGTCATTGCTTGTAGTAATCTCTCACAATCCTTTGCATTTCTGCAGTGTCAGTTGTTACTTCTCCTTTTTCATTTCTAAGTCTGTTGATTTGAGTCTTCTCCCTTTTTTTCTTGATGAGTCTGGCTAATGGTTTATCAATTGTGTTTATCTTGTCAAACAAGCAGCTTTTAGTTTTCTTGATCTTTACTATCATTTCCTTCATTTCTTTTTCATTTATTTCTGATCTGATTTTTATGATTTCTTTCCTTTTGCTAACTTTGGGGTATTTTTGTTCTTCTTTCTCTAATTGCTTTAGGTGTAACGTTAGGTTGTTTATTTGAGATTTTTCTGGCTTCTTGAAGTAGGCTTGTATAGCTATAAACTTCCCTCTTAGAACTGCTTTTGCTGCATCCCATAGGTTTTGGGTCGTCATGATTTCATTGTCATTTGTTTCTAGGTATTTTTTGATTTCATCTTTGATTTCTTCAGTGATCTCTTGATTGTTTAATAGTGTATTTTTTAGCCTCCCTGTGTTTATATTTTTCACAGATCTTTTCCTGTCATTGATATCTAGTCTCATAGCGTTGTGGTTGGAAAGGATACCTGATATGATTTCAGTTTTCTTACATTTACCAAGGCTTGATTTGTGACCCAAGGTATGGTTTATCCTGGAGAATGTTCCATGAGCACTTGAGAAGAAAATATATTCTGTTGTTTTTGGATGGAATGTCCTATAAATATCAATTAAGTCCATCTTCTTTAATGTATCACTTAAAGCTTGTATTTCCTTATTTATTTTCATTTTGGATGATCTGTCCATTGGTGAAAGTCAGGTGTTAAAGTCCCCTACTATGATTGTTTTACTGTTGATTTCCCCTTTTATGGCCGTTAGCATTTGCCTTATGTATTGAGGTGTTCCTATGTTGGGTGCATAAATATTTACAATTGTTATATCTACTTCTTGGATTGATCCCTTGATCATTATGTAATGTCCTTCTTTGTCTCTTGTAATAGTCTTTATTTTAAAGTCTATTTTGTCTGATATGAGAATTGCTCCTCTAGCTTTCTTTTGATTTCCATTTGCATGGAATATCTTTTCCGTCCCCTCACTTTCAGTCTGTATGTGTTCCTAGGTCTGAAGTGGGTCTCTTGTAGACGGCATATATAGGGGCTTTTTTTTTGTATCCATTCAGCCAGTCTATGTCTTTTGGTTGGAGCATTTAATCCATTTACACTTAAGGTGCTTATTTATATGTATGTTCCTATTACCATTTTCTTAATTGTTTTGGGTTTGTTATTATAGGTCTTTTCCTTCTCTTGTGTTTCCTGCCTAGAGAAGTTTCTTTGACATTTGTTGTAGTGCTGGTTTGGTGGTGCTAAATTCCCTTAGCTTTTGGTTGTCTGTAAAGTTTTTAATTTCTCCTACGAATCTGAATAAGATCCTTGATGGCTACAGTAATCTTGGTTGTAGGTTTTTCCTTTTCAGCACTTTCATTATGTCCTGGCACTCCCTTCTGGCTTGCAGAGTTTCTGCTAAAGGATCAGCAGTTATGGGGATTCCCTTGTATGTTATTTGTTGCTTTTCCCTTTCTGCTTTTAATACTTTTTCTTTGCATTTACTTTTTGATAGCTTGACTAATATGTGTCTTGGCATGTTTCTCCCTGGGTTTATCCTGTATGGGACTCTCTGCACTTCCTGGATTTGAATGACTATTTCCTTTCCCATATTAGGGAAGTTTTCAACTATAATCTCCTCAAATGTTTTCTCAGTTCCTTTCTTTTTCTCCTCTTCTTCTGGGACCCCTATAATTTGAATGTTGGTATGTTTAATGTTGTCCCAGAGGTCTCTGAGACTGTCCTCAGTTGTTTTCTTTGTTTTTTCTTTTTTCTGCTCTGTGGTAGTTATTTCTACTATTTTATCTTCCAGGTCACTTATCCGTTCTTCTGCCTCAGTTATTCTGCTATTGATCCCTTCTAGAGAATTTTTAATTTCATTTATTGTTTGCTCTTTAGTTCTTCTAGTTCCTTGTTAAACATTTTTTGTATATTCTCTAGTCTATTTCTAAGATTTTGGATCATCTTTGCTATCATTACTCTGAATTATTTTTCACATAAACTGCCTATTTCCTCTTCATTTGTTTGTTCTGGTGGGTTTTTACCTTGCTCCTTCATCTGCTGTGTATTTCTCTGTCTTCTCATTTTGCTTAACTTACTATGTTTGGAGTCTTCTTTTCTCAGGCTGCAGGTTCCTAGTTCCCATTGTTTTTTGTGTCTGCCCTCATTGGGTAAGGTTGGTTCAGTGGGTTGTGTAGGTTTCCTGGTGGAGGGGACTGGTGCCTGTATTCTGGTGGATAAGGCTGGATATTGTCTTTCTGGGGGGCAGGACCGTGTCCAGTGATGTGTTTTGGGGTGTCTGTTAACTTAATATGATTTTAAGCAGCCTCCTGGTAATGGGTGGAGTTGTGTTCCTGTCTTGCTAGTTGTTTGGCATGGGGTGTCCAGCACTGGAGCTTGCTGATCATTGAGTGGAGCTGGGTCTTAGCCTTGAGACGGGGATCTCTGGGAGAGCTCTCGTCAATTGATATTATGGGGGGCTGGGAGGTCTCTGGTCTTCCAATGTCCCAAACTCGGCTCTCCCATATCAGAGGCTCAGGCCTGACACCTGGCTGGAACACCAAGACCCTATCAGCCACACAGCTGGAGTGCCTTCACAGTTGGAGAAGGTGGCCTGCAGTGGCTGTCCTTCTGCCCTGCACGTTAGAATCACCTGCTTCTCCCTTTTTTTCCTCCAAAAGCTGTGTTCCATAGAGAAAAACAGTAGCCTTGAAAATAGTCACAGCTCTGAGATGGCTGTTTTTTTCCTTTGTGTTTGGTCGGGTTTCACTTGCTCACAGGGAGCTATGTGCAGAGGCCTCGCACCCAGCTCTTCCAACCAGATTTCCTAGTGCAGAATGGCTAGTGCCAGCACCTCAGCTCAGCCGGGCGTGTGTAGAAGTGGGGCGAAGGACACTGGGTTTTCAGGATTTAATATGTAGATTTTTTTTTTTTTTTGAAAGAATGAGAATTTGGGAATTGGTGGTTGGTGGTTGGTTTCAGGTATTTGTGGTTAGAGGGAATAAGGTTGTCTGAGAAGAGTAAGACAAGGTGATGAAAATAATATTTATCTAATCATCCTAAATTTTTCTTTTCATTTTGAAATTCAATACATTATTTTATTTTTTTAAATCCTATTATTTTTACGTCCTGACCCCCTTCACCCATTTCTGCTACCCCTGGCCTCTGGCAACCATCAATCTGTTCTTTCATTGATATGATCTGCTTTTTTTTTTGATTCCACATACAAGAGAGATCTTATGGTATTTGTCTCTCTCTGACTTATTTCATTTAGCATAATGCCCTGGAGATTCATCGATGTTGTCACAAACGGCAAGATTTCATTCTTTTCTATGGCTGAATAATATTCCTGTGTGTGTGTGTGTGTGTGTACGTGCATGTGTATATAAGTATAAAACACACTTTTTTATCCATATCCATCAATGGACACATAGTTTGTTCCATATATTGGCTATTATAAATAGTGTTGCAATGAACATGGAGGTACATATATCTTTTTGAGTTAGTGTTTTCTTTTTTTCTCTTTTTTTGATAAATACCCAAAAGTGGAATTGTTGGATCATATGGTAGTTGTATTTTTAATTTTTTGAGGAATCTTCATACTGTTTTCCATAGTGGCTGCACCAACTTACTTTCCCACCAACAGTGCATGAGGGCTCCCTTTTCTTCACATCCTCACCAACACTTATTTCTTGCCTTTTTGATAATAGCCATTCTAACAGATGTGAAGTGATATCCCATTATTGTTTTGATTTGCATTTCCCTGATGATGAATGATGTTGAGCATCTTTTTATGTACCTGTTGACCATCTGTATACCTTCTTTGGAAAAAATGTCTGTTCATTTTAACTTGATCTACCTCTTTTCAATAAGTACTCCCTTCCCCACTTTTGCCTGATGTTTCTTTAACTTATATATATATATAAAAATATATAATATATACAGTAATATATATTTTATATATATATATGTACTTTTTTTTTTCCTGAAGAGAATGAACTTCTCTCTTCTGCTAGGGAAGGGAGGAGAAGTTGCCTGGCTGCATGGAATATTGTCAACCAACCCTCTGGTTGTCAGCGCCATTTTTATTCCCACTTTCATAGGTACATAGCTTTGCTATGATCCCACAGTAAAAGTAGGGTTGTCTGGGGATTGGGGGTACACTACTGGCTCAGGTTTCAGGTTTCATGTGTCTCTCTGCTTTCCAGTTTTCTTTTCCATCTGGTGTCTACTCTCAAAGTGCTTAGATTTTACAATGGACTTTTTATCTTTAAATATACCTTTTTTTCCCCTAATTTCTGTTTTTTAAAAAAGTATATATATACATTTATATAATGTAGAGTTTTAATATTTATTTTTAAAGAACTTTGAGGAATAAATCTATGTTAAAACCAGGCTGAATACTCTAGACATGGTTATAAAATATAATAGACAATACACATTCAATTTTATATGCATATTGGTAAAGAGGAAGAGCCAATATCTGCTTAGTGGGACAGGACCAAATATGGCAGTTAGCATTATGAATTCTGTTTTAACTTTTTTCTTTCCTTGTCACACAGACTATATTTATTCAGTGTTTAAGAATAAAGCCAGTTAAAGAATTTAGAATTGTCTCTTCTTTGAAATATGTCTTAATAAAGCGATTGTCTATTAGGAATGCATCAGAACTTCATGAATAATCATTTCTATGTTATGGGAAATATGCTGGAAGTAACTTGTTTCAAGTCTACTTAATTTAGTGCATGGAAAGATTTGATAAAAGCTTCAGTGAAGTTCTGCAAAAACTGGTGCATAAACTCAGACGTATGTATACCAAGATTCATATGTTGTTCAAAATTGCCTCTAAGAAGGAGTATAAAGTTCACAATAAACAATGAGACAAATTTCCATAAGTCACATGGTGTAATGTCACTATTTGCAGTCTTATAAGTTAGTTTTAAAGCTTTAGTCACAAATACACAATGAGATTTATTAAAGTACACAAAATTCTGTTCTTCAGTGTATTCATGTTGTATAATTAGGTTATTAGCTACATAATTTAATACACTTTTATGTGGTAAAAACAGTTTAACTGTTAGCAGCTGCCTCTAAAATAGCTTTACACTTATTCAGATTTAAACTATCTAGTGACTTGAGTAAGTAATTATAATTTTGTCGTAATACTATGTAACATATGGTGTTTACATTCTTCTCAAGAGCTCCTTGAGGGGAGAAAAAAAATACAGAAACATCAATATAAATAGTGATTTAAGGAACCAATATGTACAAAGATTAATGGTAGCTAATAGGATATTAAATAGTTGTTAAAGTATTTGAATTTGTCTTATTGGATTATTGAGTTATGAGATTGTATTTTCAGTTGTTTGCTAGGTGCTAGCATCTTTACATAACACATTCATTTTGAGTAATCTGCTTTCTAAATTGAGGTTTATGGTTTTTTTGTTTGTTTGTTTTTTGTTTTTTTTTGCGGTACGCGGGCCTCTCACTGTTATGGCCTCTCCCATTGCGGAGCACAGGCTCTGGATGCGCAGGCTCTGCGGCCATGGCTCACAGGCCCAGCTGCTCTGCGGCATGTGGGATCTTCCCAGACTGGGGCACAAACCTGTGTCCCCTGCATTGGCAGGCGGATCCTCAACCACTGTGCCACCAGGGAAGCCCAAGGTTTATGTTTTTTTAACTTTATCACAGAATTCATTTCAAGCAGTGTATCCCTCTTTCTGAATAACAAAGCTTTATTTTATGTCTGTATTTATATTTTAGACTTCAACATGTAAGAGGCAGATAACCCAGTATTTTTTCAATTAAAAAGTATAGACATAACATTTCTTTTAAGATAATGTTAAAAGTTATAAACACAGTCCAAATTCTAGTATATTCAGGTTTGGTTTTAAAATAGACTATATTCCAAATATTTGCTCAAAAGTTATCTGTTTAGAGTGTTGCTCCTGCTAAACCATAAAGACTCTTTAAACCTATGGCTTATCTAAAAAAATAACTGTAGTACAAGCTTTACTTTCTTGAGCACTTCCAATGGGTTAAACAGGCTTTAAGATGTTTTACATATATTTTTCTCAGGAAAAACTCTGTAAATTAGACTAGGCGTCTTTAACCTTATTTTCTATCAGAAGAAACTGAAACTAGAGTCTGTTTTAATATCCCCAGTATATCTCTAATAAATGGCAGAGCCAGAATGATTTCAAAACCCATTGTTTAAAGTACTATGCTGTGCTATAAATTGTACTAGACACAATTGTTTAATTCTGTGTCATCTGTATTAATTGAATGAAGACAGGGACTAGATCAGAGGACCTTTTATGACCACTCAAAGGATGTTTTGACTAGATAGATAATTCAGTATCACAGAGGAGCATATTATCATGATTGCTATTAACAAAACAATGATAATAAATACTTTAAAATAAATCTAATAGCATATAGTTCTTTTTCATTTGCAGTTAACTCCTCTGTTTCTGTGGAATAATTCATCAGACAATTTACCTTGGGATTTAAGAAACATACTGTCTTTTTTTTTTTTTTTTTTGCAGTATGCAGGCCTCTCACTGTTGTGGCCTCTCCCGTTGCGGAGCACAGGCTCCGGACGCGCAGGCTCAGCGGCCATGGCCCACGGGCCCAGCTGCTCCGCGGCATGTGGGATGTTCCCGGACCGGGGCACGAACCCGTGTCCCCTGCATTGGCAGGCGGACTCTCAACCACTGCGCCACCTGGGAAGCCCCATACTGTCTTCTGAATTCACAGGAGAGGAGACTCTTTCCTCACCAACCTTATCTAGATTGCTTCTAGGGGGTTAGATAAATGTGGGCCTAAAGTATTGTGTTAATCTACATTTGGATCAGCATAGGTAATATTTACATTTTTAAAAAATATGATACTCTAATTTGTAGTGATTCATTTTTTTTAATATTAGGGGCAGTTTTTATCCTGGGAAGTGAAAGTTCTGAAGCCTAATCTCAAATGATATTAGCCAATTTGTAAATATTGTATTGTCCTGGATCCTAGTCCCCTCCCTGCAGTCTTTTCTCTTCTCTGGATGCACTCGTTCCCTGGTTGATTTCATACCATCTACAGCCTGACGCCTCACAACTATTTTAACTCCATCCCAGACTTACCTGAGTTTCAGACTCATATATATAAATGCCTACTCAGTAGCTCCACTAGTATATCTATTAGGAATCTCAAAATTGATAAAACCATTCAAAAATTTTGATTCTTGGGCCTTCCCTGGTGGCGCAGTGGTTGAGAGTCCACCTGCCGATTGAAGGGACGTGGGTTCGTGCCCCAGTCCGGGAAGATCCCACATGCCGCAGAGCGGCTGGGCCCGTGAGCCATGGCCGCTGAGCCTGCGCGTCCGGAGCCTGTGCTCCGCGACGGGAGAGGCCACAACAGTGAGAGGCCCGCGTACGGCAAAAAAAAAAAAAAATTTGATTCTTATGCCATTATACCCACCTCACTGTCCTCAATCTATTTCTCTCTGGGTCTACAGATCTCCGTCACAATTTCAATAAATGATTTTGTTAACTCCTTCATTGTTCTGGCCAAAGGAAAAAAAAGAAAAAAGAAAAAAATTTAATCTTTGACTCTATTCTCTCATTTCTTCTTAAACCCATTCCATCCACCAGCAAGTCAGCTCTGCCTTGAATATATAAGAGTATATTCCAAGTCTCTCCATTTCTTCCCCTTATGCTACCATCATCCTCATCATCTCTCATCCAGGGTGCGGCTTGGTTTCTTACTGGCCTTCCTGTCTCTACACTTGTCTCCTCTATAATCCGTTTTTCACAAGGAGCCAGAGTTTTCTTTATAAAAGACAAGTTGTATTGTGTCATTCCCCTGCTTAAAACACTTGAAGTATCCCATCAAACACAAGGTTAAAGTGAAATTAGTTGCCAAGGGCTGTAGTGCTTGTATCTTCTAGCCCATGGCAGCTTTTCCAATCTCATCTCTGATTTCTCTTGTAGGTCTTTTCTTGCTTTGGCCATGCTGACCTCATGTTGTTTTTAACACATAGCAAATTCTCTCATTCCTCAGGACAGTTGTACTAACTTTTCTTTTGTCTCCATTCTTCATTCTCCAGATTATCATATGACTCATTCCATCATTGCATTTAAGAATCTGTGCTGTGTCACAGATATTTGCCTGTGTCACAGCTCATCAGAAAAGCCTACTCCAACTACCCTGCCTAAAATAACTGTCGTATTCCAGCTCCTTTTCCTGATTTATTTTACTTCATGACATTTATTATTTTTCATAGTACAAAAACCCTTGTCACCTGACATGAAATTATATGTATGTATTTAAAACTAGTTTTTGCTCAGTAGAATAGAAGGTCAGCATGGGCACAGACTTATTCACCATTGTTTTCCCAGCTCATACAACAGTGACTGGCACAGAATACCTATTTAATAAATATTTGTTAAATGAAAAAGCTATTATGTCATGTTGTGCTTTAACATGTTTCTATGTATATGCAATACTCGTATACCTAAGTGTATATATGTGTGTGTGCATCTGATATGCAGAGAGGTAAGAATTTATTATCATTGTTTATGTTAATAGAAATCATGATAATGTGCTATCTTCTGATACTGAATTATCTAATCAAAGCATGTTTTGAGTTATCATAAATTTAATCTGGTCCCTGTTTTCATCCAGTTAATACAGGTGATGTAGAATTAGCCAGACAATTGTGTATAGTTGAGGTAAAACCTGTATTTCCCCCCAAATAGAAAGAATTGCGTGTTTTAATTTGAAGTAACCCAACATGGTGAAGTTATTTGATACTCTGTCTTGTATATCCTTTTTTCCCTTAATGCATCTAATCTTTTCCTGACTTGATAATCTTGGTAACATTTTTGGTACCTCATTTTAGTTAGAAATTGTGTTCAGCTGCAAATCAAAACAAAAACATAAAATAACAGTGACTGAAACCCTATTGTATTCATTCTTACACACAAAAAATTCTGGAGGTAGCAGCCCAGAGCGGGTAAATAGGGCTGCTCTTGGAGGTTGTCTGGGACCCTGACTCCTGTTATCATTCTGTCTTGCTTTGCGCATGTCCAACTTCTGTAATAAAGACCACTTTAGTCTAGTGGAGTTCTTGTTATTGTTTGTTTGTTTGTTTTTTGGGAGTTCTTGTTTTAAAGCACATTCCAAGTAGTAGTAGGGAGGAAATGAGGAAGGTGAAAAGTGACATACTTGTTAGTTGAACCGCTTCATGTGAGGAGCCACTCTGGAAATCCCACAAAGTACTTCTGCTTATGTGTCATTGGCCAGACCTCACAGCAAAAAAGGCTGGAGAAATGTAGTCTTTTGATCGGGTACATTACTATCCCCAAAACACCAGGGCTGTGTTACTAGGAAGAAGGGGGAGTGATTACTGATGGACAAATAACAGAATATTTTAAATACATCTCTGAGTTTCTTATAAAGTTTTTCTACTATTGTTACAGTTATTGGCATATGTTTATTTTTCCATATCTTCCTATACACTCCACCCCCATATATCACATTATTGTGCTGTCTGTGTAATTTGCCACACTATTTAGGAGTGTATTTTACACAATAGTTAGTCAGTAAATACTTGTTACATTTGTATTCAAATGACAACCCATTAGCTTGACTTCATTAGCACCTTATTCTGGCAGATGCTAAAAAGCAGGAGAAGCCTTGTCTTCTTGCGTTGTCAGCACTTCTACAGATATTTTAAAAACAAGAAAAATGAACACAATCTGTTTTTACTGTATTCTCACATAAATGGCCAAATTGCCTACTTAAATTTGAAAGAAAACCCAACTGAGGTATCAACACACTTTGAAAGAGATCATTAGCAATGCAAACACTGTTGACTGAGATTTGTATTCAATAAAATAAACAAAAACTTGAACCTCCTAAAGTAACTTGTGAATAAAATGGCTATCAGCTATGGTAATGAAGTTAAACACAGGGAAGAAAAATTCCAACCATACCTGCTCCCTTGGCTAAATTACATGCAGTGTGGAACTTACGTTTCTAAAATATGTTTCCCATTTTACTCAGAATATGTTTTGATTTTACCTAAAAACCAAGCTTTTAAAATACATAAGAAAATATTTAATATGAAAATATTTGATATTTAATTTCAAGTGCAAAATTTCATGTTTTGTATAACTTGTAATGATTTCATTAATGTAACATTTGTCTCTATATCCAACTCCTCTACACAGAAATACAAGCAAGTCTTCAACATTTTAAGGCATGATTCTTGAAGAATAACTTGCATCAAAATAAGCAAGTTTTTTAACTGAAGTTAGCTAGTAAGGTCTTTTTTAGTGTCTAAGTTTCTGAGCAGTCTATAGATTTGTTTTATGACATTACATTATGTAATATGTTCAGTAATTCTTGATAGCTTTATGTCATGTGCTAAGTAGCCTCTATTTTAAATTTTGAGGTACTTATACACACACATGGATTTCCTTACAATTTTTTTTTTTTAATTGAAAAGTTTTGAAAATTAATTGTGTTCCCAGTTCCCATGTCAAAGTTTCAACTTCTAGAGGACAAGAACCATATATATATGTGTGTGTTACCAAACTCAGGTTCGGCTGATCGCTGCTTGAAAGCCAGTACTTGAAAAACAGTTGTTGGTTGGAAAGGAAAGGTTGCTTTATTCAGGAGGCCAGCAACCTGGGGAGAAGGCAGACGCATGTCCAAACACCAGTTCCCAAGATTCTGCTGGACCATGAAAGTTTTTAAAAGGCGAATCATTTGGACAGGCTGTCAGAGTCTTCTTGTTTTCCATTGTGTGCAGACTTTCTTCTCATTGGTTGGTGGTGAAGGAACAGGGACATATTCCAGGAATCTTGTGCTCAGCTTGAAGTCAACATCCTCCACCTGGGTGGGGGCCTTAGTTCCCCCGCAGCAAAACTCAAAGGTATTGTTATGTATATTCCTTGAGGAGGAACCAGGACCCTGCTTTATCTCTGCACTATTGTTTCTAGACTGCTTCTCCTTTGTTTCTACGTTCCCTCCCTTCCCTGATTAGCAACTGTTTGAATCTGCTCTTTGGAACTCAGGAAGCTGAACAAGGCCTATTTCCTACAAACAAGAAAGAAGAAACGGGACATAGAAAGGCTTTGTACCAAACAGGGTCCTGCTTGGTTTCATATATATATGTTTATGTCCTCTTTTAGATTTTCATTAAGTACTTATTGAATAAAAGTACTTCTTGAGTTTCATTAGGTACTTTCTGAAGCTATAGTAAAACTAGGTTAAAATGATAAAACGAGGAACACAGAGGACCCTGTATACATATGTTTTCCCACTGATATGAATATGTTATTTAAACTCAAAATAAATTTATGAAGACTCATCAGATTTAAACCCAGATTAAAGCTAAGTAATTAGAGGGTAACCCTTTTTCTCTTCTCATCGTAAAAAAAAATATTTTCCCTTTATAAAAATATTTATCATGTTTTGCTAGTATTTTGTCCCACTTTTAAAGTGGGATTGGGTAAAAAGAAATAAAGCCCTTGTTCTAGGTAGTGCTCCAGGGTCTTGGTCACTTGATCCATGGAACCAAGGGAGCAGAAAAGTGCCAGATTAAAAGTACACAAAGAATTTGTTGCAGGAAAAAAAGTGGGGCACAAGAGGATGGTCATGTCCTAGGTCTCAGACGAGTCCCTGGGATAGCTGCCAAGTGTGGGCTCTTGGCTTTGCACAGGCAAGCATTCAAGAACGAGCCATAGTAAAGTGAAAGAAGGTTTATTCAGGGAGATACACACTCCATAGACAAGAGTGTGGGCCGCCTCAGAAGGCAAGAGTTGCCAGGGTACAGAGTTGTCAGTTTTTATAGGGGTGGGTAATTTCATAGGCTAATGAGTGGGGTGATTATTACAACTATTTCGGGGAAGGGGTGTGGATTTCTAGGAATTGGGCCGCAGCCCACTTTTTGACCTTTTATGGTCAGCCTTGGAACTGTCATGGTGCCTGTGGGTGTGTCATTTAGCATGCTGATGTGTGACAGTAAGCGTATAATGAGGCTCAAGGTCTAGGGGAAGTCAACTTGTCTGCCATCTTGGACCTAGTTGGTTCTAACCAGTTCATGTTGTATCCTCAATGGCTATGTCATTCTTTTAAAGGTTGTGCCCTGCCCCCTTTCTGTCTCAAATTCACGTCAAAGGAACTAATTGCAAGGGGACTCCAGCTACTCTAGGTACACAGGAAAGGGATTAGCTGTTGCACTTGTATTTCAGTTTTAACAGTGGTAAGCTAAGCCAGGGAGAGCATTAAGGAGGCCATGGAGTTTTCTTTGAAATTTTGATACCTCCTTCTATATTTAAATGTGGCATAAAGCGTAAAATAGTCAAAGTTCAAAGTGGGAAGCAGGACTACTAAGCTATGATGGTCCCTGTTTCTTGTATCAAGAATCAGCCCCTTTTTCTCCCATCAAGAAAAAAAGAACCAAAGTATATTTTTATAGTAAAAAAAATAGAGATGTAAAGTGAAAAAAATAGTGCTTCTTATCTTTGATACGCTAATGGAAAAAATTGCTTAGCAATTTAAAACTTATTAGTAACAATAAAAAAATGTAAAACTTTTATATTAGGGAAAAAATAAAATGGCTATCATCTAATACACAAATATTTAAATGCACGGATAAGTGATAATTTCTCAAAAAAGCATCCAAAAAATTGAGTGCATACATACAATTTAGATAGCAGTTATAAAATCTACCATGTACGTCATACTTAATTTTACTATTTCTACAATAAAGTATTTATTTGTGATACTGTGGGGGACAGCAACCATCCCTTTCTTTTATCTGTCTAAGCTCTTGACTAGAATCCCTATAACAGACAGATTAAAGAGTGAAAAGCATACAAATATATTTAATCTAAGTTTTTCATGACACAGGAGCCTTCATGAGGAAGTGAAGACACAAGGCAACAGTTAAAACTGAGTACTTTTATGCTAGGTCTGATGAAGAGTAGACAGTTGTGGAAAGATATGATAGGACAAAGTGTATGAGGTGAGTGTAGTAAAATGGCGGAACTTTAGCAAGGCTTGTTTGTTCAGATTCCTCTCTGTGTCTCTTGCCTTCAGAGATAAAGACGATGCTCTTTTCCCCCAGGTAAAGGAAGGGCACCTCTCACAGGAGGGTTTTATGACCTGCTTCAAGGGAAGGTCAGAAAGTCCTTCCTGCACGTGCCACTTCTCAGATTCTTCAACTTGAAATATTTAATGTGCCATTGTGCCATCTTTGGGGAGTAGTGTGTCCTGAACCCCTTCAATGCTAAACCAAACATGATTTTTGAGTATGTTTTCCAACATGCTCTCAATGATTTTATGTCATTTGTTCAGGTCAACAGATATGCATTCAGCCTTCCTAACCAGAGTGTTGTGCCAGACCCTGTAAAACAGCGGTCCCCAGCCTTTTTGGCACCTGGGACTGGGGGTCGGGGGAGGGAGGATGGTTTGGGGATGATTCAGGCACATTACATTTACTGCACACTTTATTTCGATTATTATTACATTGTAATATATAATGAAATAATTCTACAACTCACCATAATGCAGAATCAGTGGGAGCCCTGAGCTTGTTTCCGTGTAACTAGATGGTCCCATCTGGGGGTGACAGGAGACAGTGACACCCGACGTGTTTTGCTTATGTCCAGTCTACTCTGTAATCTCGTTTCGGTTGCTGTCACTGCAGAAAACCCTGCTTCACAAAGACAGGATGTTGGAAATGGAAGTAGGCTTTTCAGTGCTTTTGTGGCAATCTCAGGATATTCCACCTTGACTTTAATCCAGAACGTATGGAGATTTGAAGTTGTCTCAAACATACGTTTAAGGCCACTGTCATTTGCGATCTCAAGCAGTTGATCCTCATCTAGCACGGACAAAGTCGATTTACTTGGCTTATTCACAAATGGGTCTGTGGATCCATTCCTTCCCAGTTAGGGGTCTTTCATGGTTGGGAAGTAACGCTCACACTCTTTTGAAAGCTGAGATAAGGGATCATGCACCAGCTGGGAGAAAGAAGGCCCTGGCTCAGTCTCTTTCAAAATCTCTGCTAATGTCTGAAATATGTCAAAATTCCCAATGTTCACTCGTCACCCCCATAATCCCAGTTTGGCTTTGAATGTAGCCACTTTATCTATCGACTTGAATACAGTTGTCGTTCTTCCCGGAAGTGACAAATTGAGTTCGTTAAGCAGGTTGAATATGTCACACAAGTAAGCAAGTTTTGTGACCCATTCTCTGTCACTGAAATGTGCTGCCAGTGGTGACTGTTTGCTAAAAGAAATCTCTGGAGCGGCTCTTGTAACTCAAAAACTCTGGCCAGTGATTCCCCTTTAGAAGCCATCTCACTTCTGTGTATAAGAGAAGACGTGTGTGCTCTGGGTCCATCTCCTCACAGAGCTGTGCAGACGTGAGTTAAGGGCATGTACTTTAATGTGGTTGATAATCTTAATCACATCCTGCAAAACGTTGTTAAGTTCAGGTGACATTTTTCGGCTGGCCGTCTCTATGGATGACACAGTGCGTAGACTCACATTCAGAAGCGACCTCTTTGACCCAAGCAGTGAAATCAGAAAGCCATCCAGTCATGGCAGCCACTGCGTCCTTGCATATGCCGACACAGAATGACCAATTCGGTTTTCCTGATATGAAATCATTCAAAGATTCGAATAGTTCTGCAGCTGTGGTGTTAGTTGGCAACAAAAATGCACATAACATATCCTCATGCACATGCTCCTGAAAAGCATATCGCACCAAAACAAGCATTGTTGCCTTGTTGTCAACATCAGTAGACTCGTCAACCTGGATTAATTCTCTCTAAGAGTTATGCCTCAGTATCCTCTGCTATTTCATCAATTCGTCTAGTTACGGTGCTAGCCGAAACAGGAACATGTGCCACCTTTTGAACGGCAGCCTCTCCTAAAAGTTCATGACAAGTGTCCTTAGCAGCAGGCAGGATCAACTCTTCAGCAATAGTAAAGGGCTTCTTAGCTTTAGCAATGCGATTAGCCACTAAGAATGACGCTCTCAGTGCAGACACATTTGATGAAGTGGTGGCCTTCAATACTTGCTTCTGTTCTTCATGTTCACATTTTTTTCTTTTGAAAAGCTCCAAAGGATTGTCTTTTAACGCAGGCTGCTTGGTCTCCGTGTGGTGATGAAGCAGTTTTGGTTTCACGGCTTCATTGGAGAGCCGCTCACCACACATTAAACAAAGCGGGCTTGGAGAATGTGAATCACTTGTTGCAATGAACCCGTAATTTCAGTAGGACTCTTGGTATTTTGTTTTAAATGCAGCTTTCTTTTTGTTGGCAGTCTTCGAGTCTTCTGCTGTCTCATCCTTGGGTCTTTCCCCCTTTCCAAAGAAGCTCACTAGTGACATTTGTGTTTTACTCATTTTGGCTAGGGTTAGCTTGTGGGCTTAACCAAAACTGTGACTGAGACAAGTGCACAGTGTGGGAAAGGAAGTGGTAAATAGAATAATGGGCGGGCCACGTTAAAGCCTGCCACCAGATGCAGCTTGTCACTTGCCACTCACTGATAGGGTTTTGATATGAGTCTGCAAGCAATTGATTTATTATGGTCTCTGTGCAGTCAAACCTCTATGCTAATGATAATCTGTATTTGCAGCCACTCCCCAGCGCTAGCATCACTGCCTCAGCTCCATCTCAGATCATCAGGCATTAGATTCTCAGAAGAAGCGTGCAACCTAGATCCCTCGCATGTGCAGTTCACAGTAGGGTTCACACTCCTATGAGAATCTAATGCCACCACTGATCTGACAGGAGGCGGAGCTTAGGTGGTAATGCGAGAGATGGGGAGCAGCTGGAAATACAGATGAAGCTTCGCTCACTGGCCCACCACTCACCTCCTGCTATGCGGCCCGGTTCCTAACAGGCCACCAACCAGTAGCGCTCCACGGCCCGGGAGTTGGAGACCCCTGCTGTAAGGGATGCTAAAGTGAGGAAGATGCAGTGTGTTGAATAAGAAAATAATACAACAGTACTATAATAAGATGACTAAGATAGTGAACTGAGAGAAGCTCTCATGTCTCATGGTGATGGTTAGGCAGGATAAACTGGAGGGAGAGGCAACTTACTGAGATTTGTGACTATGATATCTGAATTTTCCCCATTTCACCATGATCTTTTAGCACCATTCTACTGGCTCCCTCCAGTCCCTTTTCTTTTAAATCATTTTTTGTCTCCTCTATTAGAACAACTTGTGCCTCCTTATAAGCTATCTGTATAACCAAACCTTAGTCATCATTAAGTCAAAGATCCACTATTAAATTTTTTGAGTAATATTTTCAGACACCAACACTTCCTCCCACATAGTAGACTGTATCTTCCTTTTGTGCTTTTCCTCCATACCTCTCAAAACAAGCTCAATTATAGTACCTATGCCAGTGCATTGGAGTAATTCCCTGTGTTTCTTCATTAGACTATTATTGATCTGATGATTGGTATGATGTCTTATTTATCTCAGAACTGGTTGTGCATAATGCATTGTCTACAGTGCCTAATTAATAATAGACTTTCAATAAATCTCACTGAATAGGAAGGATAACTAGAAAATGGCATTCAGGTTTTTCAGGATGTTGGAGAAATAGAAAAAAACGAAAACAAAAACAAAAAACCTCAAGCTACTCTAGTAAAAGTGAGTTCATTTTATAAATAAAACAGGGAATTAAGGAGGAAAATAATAGCTTCAGGAGCAAAATAAGCAGAACCAGTGGTGTGCTGGTAAATGGTTAATAATCAGCTCTTTAAGGAGAAAGAGATTTGTAGCATTTGCCAGTTTCTATGGTGCAGTTGCTCCACCATGGCAAATTTCAAGCTACCAGGTCAAGTCACTGAAGTTGGAGTTGGGAAAAGATGAGCACAGTCAACTCTTGCAAACTCATGTAAGGTGACTCCAGCAAAGAACTCATGGCGAACTGGAAAAATCATCATCCTCTAGTAGTCACTGTGTTTCTCATGGTCTGATATGCAACAGTCACCACATTAGTCGACCAAACTCTTCACTCCCTTTCTGTGCTGCTTTTCTTCTTCTGCTTTTTCTCCTCCACTGTTGCCTAATTTCTCTGAATTTTCCTTTGTTTCTAGCCGGTAACTTCTGTTTAGGGTTGGCTTTTGTTGTCACCTAATTGCCGTCATGTCATGACTTCTGTTCACTGACGTTTATATGCTTCTTTGATACCTAATATCTATTTGTCATACATACATTTGGGATGGCTGATATTCAAACAGCTGAGAGAAATTTTTATTGATTTGGCAAGTTACTGTCTAGTATAAAATGCCAAAGTTAGTGCCCTCATTAATATTCTCTCCTATGTTTCTGCCAGGGTCAGCTTGAGGGCCAAGCTGCACCTACCCCTGGCATCACAGGATCACCTGATATGATAAAACGAAACTTTTTAAATGAAGAACTTCTCAGAAACAGCTATAGGAATGGCAAGTTCTCTGATGTTTTATTTACTCTGTACGGATAGCCTTTCTGTGAGAGGGGAACATAGGGTAGACTGTATATTTTTCAAGGACAGAGAAGAGCAGGTGCCAGAATTTATAAATTTCTATGATTCTAGTGTTTTCATATGTACAAAATACTGGTGATATAATCTGATTGCACAGAATAATTACAATTTTCCTGTAAGCTTGATCTCATGGTCACAAATTGTGACTGCTTTTTCCTAAATGTCCAGATACTACCTTTAAATTTAAGGCAAGCAGAAAACCTGAATTCACAGATTTCTCAAACATCTTGGAAAAGTGAAACTATGAGCCATACATAAGCATTTTTTAAAATTAATTAATTAAACTTTTTATTTTATATAGTAGTATAGTTGATTAACGATGTTGTGTTAGTTTCAGGTGTGTACAGCTAAGTGATTCAGTTGTACATATATATGTACCTATTCTTTTTCAAATTCTTTTCCATTGAGGTTGTTACATAATATTGAGCAGAGTTCCCTGTGCTATACAGTAAGTCCTTGTTGGCTATCCATTTTAAACATAGCAGTGTTTACATGTCAGCATTTCTAAACATCTATATATCTTATATAAATGTGTATATTCTAATTGTGTATGCATATATATACACAAATAATTAAATGTTTATATACATATAAATGAATTAAATGTATATATGTATGTATATACCTATTCAGAAATAGAAAACCTATATCTTTATACACAAAACAGATTTCTTTTCAACATTCTCCTCACCACCACTACACATATACCACAAGTGTATATTAGTAAAAAAACGATGATGAATAGGTGAAGAACAACTTTATAGATTTCACAAAATTTACAAAATATAAGAAGTTTGAGTTAAATAAAGATACGCTTAAATGGTTAAAATAGCTGTATTAAGTAGTTGTAATGGTTAAAACTACTTAATTGTCATAAAATGAATTTTTAAGTTATGTTTTAATATTATAAAAGATCACAAAGTATAAATATTTTACTAAGAAACTTTATAAATATGCATTTGTTTAGTTTTATGTACCAAGTTAAAGTAATCCTTTGCATGGAAGCAACCTAAATGTCCATCAATAGAAGAATGGGGGCTTCCCTGGTGGCGCAGTGGTTGAGAGTCCGCCTGCCGATGCAGGGGACACGGGTTCGTGTCCCAGTCCGGGAAGATCCTACATGCCACGGAGCGGCTGGGCCCGTGAGCCATGGCCGCTGACCCTGCGCTCCGGAGCCTGTGCTCAAGGGCTTCTTAGCTTTAGCAATGCGATTAGCCACTAAGAATGACGCTCTCAGTGCAGACACATTTGATGAAGTGGTGGCCTTCAATACTTGCTTCTGTTCTTCATGTTCACATTTTTTTCTTTTGAAAAGCTCCAAAGGATTGTCTTTTAACGCAGGCTGCTTGGTCTCCGTGTGGTGATGAAGCAGTTTTGGTTTCACGGCTTCATTGGAGAGCCGCTCACCACACATTAAACAAAGCGGGCTTGGAGAATGTGAATCACTTGTTGCAATGAACCCGTAATTTCAGTAGGACTCTTGGTATTTTGTTTTAAATGCAGCTTTCTTTTTGTTGGCAGTCTTCGAGTCTTCTGCTGTCTCATCCTTGGGTCTTTCCCCCTTTCCAAAGAAGCTCACTAGTGACATTTGTGTTTTACTCATTTTGGCTAGGGTTAGCTTGTGGGCTTAACCAAAACTGTGACTGAGACAAGTGCACAGTGTGGGAAAGGAAGTGGTAAATAGAATAATGGGCGGGCCACGTTAAAGCCTGCCACCAGATGCAGCTTGTCACTTGCCACTCACTGATAGGGTTTTGATATGAGTCTGCAAGCAATTGATTTATTATGGTCTCTGTGCAGTCAAACCTCTATGCTAATGATAATCTGTATTTGCAGCCACTCCCCAGCGCTAGCATCACTGCCTCAGCTCCATCTCAGATCATCAGGCATTAGATTCTCAGAAGAAGCGTGCAACCTAGATCCCTCGCATGTGCAGTTCACAGTAGGGTTCACACTCCTATGAGAATCTAATGCCACCACTGATCTGACAGGAGGCGGAGCTTAGGTGGTAATGCGAGAGATGGGGAGCAGCTGGAAATACAGATGAAGCTTCGCTCACTGGCCCACCACTCACCTCCTGCTATGCGGCCCGGTTCCTAACAGGCCACCAACCAGTAGCGCTCCACGGCCCGGGAGTTGGGGACCCCTGCTGTAAGGGATGCTAAAGTGAGGAAGATGCAGTGTGTTGAATAAGAAAATAATACAACAGTACTATAATAAGATGACTAAGATAGTGAACTGAGAGAAGCTCTCATGTCTCATGGTGATGGTTAGGCAGGATAAACTGGAGGGAGAGGCAACTTACTGAGATTTGTGACTATGATATCTGAATTTTCCCCATTTCACCATGATCTTTTAGCACCATTCTACTGGCTCCCTCCAGTCCCTTTTCTTTTAAATCATTTTTTGTCTCCTCTATTAGAACAACTTGTGCCTCCTTATAAGCTATCTGTATAACCAAACCTTAGTCATCATTAAGTCAAAGATCCACTATTAAATTTTTTGAGTAATATTTTCAGACACCAACACTTCCTCCCACATAGTAGACTGTATCTTCCTTTTGTGCTTTTCCTCCATACCTCTCAAAACAAGCTCAATTATAGTACCTATGCCAGTGCATTGGAGTAATTCCCTGTGTTTCTTCATTAGACTATTATTGATCTGATGATTGGTATGATGTCTTATTTATCTCAGAACTGGTTGTGCATAATGCATTGTCTACAGTGCCTAATTAATAATAGACTTTCAATAAATCTCACTGAATAGGAAGGATAACTAGAAAATGGCATTCAGGTTTTTCAGGATGTTGGAGAAATAGAAAAAAACGAAAACAAAAACAAAAAACCTCAAGCTACTCTAGTAAAAGTGAGTTCATTTTATAAATAAAACAGGGAATTAAGGAGGAAAATAATAGCTTCAGGAGCAAAATAAGCAGAACCAGTGGTGTGCTGGTAAATGGTTAATAATCAGCTCTTTAAGGAGAAAGAGATTTGTAGCATTTGCCAGTTTCTATGGTGCAGTTGCTCCACCATGGCAAATTTCAAGCTACCAGGTCAAGTCACTGAAGTTGGAGTTGGGAAAAGATGAGCACAGTCAACTCTTGCAAACTCATGTAAGGTGACTCCAGCAAAGAACTCATGGCGAACTGGAAAAATCATCATCCTCTAGTAGTCACTGTGTTTCTCATGGTCTGATATGCAACAGTCACCACATTAGTCGACCAAACTCTTCACTCCCTTTCTGTGCTGCTTTTCTTCTTCTGCTTTTTCTCCTCCACTGTTGCCTAATTTCTCTGAATTTTCCTTTGTTTCTAGCCGGTAACTTCTGTTTAGGGTTGGCTTTTGTTGTCACCTAATTGCCGTCATGTCATGACTTCTGTTCACTGACGTTTATATGCTTCTTTGATACCTAATATCTATTTGTCATACATACATTTGGGATGGCTGATATTCAAACAGCTGAGAGAAATTTTTATTGATTTGGCAAGTTACTGTCTAGTATAAAATGCCAAAGTTAGTGCCCTCATTAATATTCTCTCCTATGTTTCTGCCAGGGTCAGCTTGAGGGCCAAGCTGCACCTACCCCTGGCATCACAGGATCACCTGATATGATAAAACGAAACTTTTTAAATGAAGAACTTCTCAGAAACAGCTATAGGAATGGCAAGTTCTCTGATGTTTTATTTACTCTGTACGGATAGCCTTTCTGTGAGAGGGGAACATAGGGTAGACTGTATATTTTTCAAGGACAGAGAAGAGCAGGTGCCAGAATTTATAAATTTCTATGATTCTAGTGTTTTCATATGTACAAAATACTGGTGATATAATCTGATTGCACAGAATAATTACAATTTTCCTGTAAGCTTGATCTCATGGTCACAAATTGTGACTGCTTTTTCCTAAATGTCCAGATACTACCTTTAAATTTAAGGCAAGCAGAAAACCTGAATTCACAGATTTCTCAAACATCTTGGAAAAGTGAAACTATGAGCCATACATAAGCATTTTTTAAAATTAATTAATTAAACTTTTTATTTTATATAGTAGTATAGTTGATTAACGATGTTGTGTTAGTTTCAGGTGTGTACAGCTAAGTGATTCAGTTGTACATATATATGTACCTATTCTTTTTCAAATTCTTTTCCATTGAGGTTGTTACATAATATTGAGCAGAGTTCCCTGTGCTATACAGTAAGTCCTTGTTGGCTATCCATTTTAAACATAGCAGTGTTTACATGTCAGCATTTCTAAACATCTATATATCTTATATAAATGTGTATATTCTAATTGTGTATGCATATATATACACAAATAATTAAATGTTTATATACATATAAATGAATTAAATGTATATATGTATGTATATACCTATTCAGAAATAGAAAACCTATATCTTTATACACAAAACAGATTTCTTTTCAACATTCTCCTCACCACCACTACACATATACCACAAGTGTATATTAGTAAAAAAACGATGATGAATAGGTGAAGAACAACTTTATAGATTTCACAAAATTTACAAAATATAAGAAGTTTGAGTTAAATAAAGATACGCTTAAATGGTTAAAATAGCTGTATTAAGTAGTTGTAATGGTTAAAACTACTTAATTGTCATAAAATGAATTTTTAAGTTATGTTTTAATATTATAAAAGATCACAAAGTATAAATATTTTACTAAGAAACTTTATAAATATGCATTTGTTTAGTTTTATGTACCAAGTTAAAGTAATCCTTTGCATGGAAGCAACCTAAATGTCCATCAATAGAAGAATGGGGGCTTCCCTGGTGGCGCAGTGGTTGAGAGTCCGCCTGCCGATGCAGGGGACACGGGTTCGTGTCCCAGTCCGGGAAGATCCTACATGCCACGGAGCGGCTGGGCCCGTGAGCCATGGCCGCTGACCCTGCGCTCCGGAGCCTGTGCTCCACAATGGGAGAGGCCACAGCAGTGAGAGGCCCACGTACTGCAAAAAAATAAATTAATTATTTTAACAAAATAGAAGAATGGATAAAGAAGATGTGGTACATATATACAATGGAATATTACTAAGCCATAATAAGGAACCAAATTGTGCCATTTGCAGAGATGTGGATGGACCTAGAGACTGTCCTACAGAGTGAAGTAAGTCAGAAAGAGAAAAATATCGTATAATATCGGTTGTATGTGGAATCTAGAAAAATGGTACAGATAAACTTATTTGCAAAGCAGAAATAGAGACACCATTGTAGGGAACAAAATCATGGATACCAAAGGGGGAAGGGAGGGGTGGGATGAATTGGGAGATTGGGATTGACATATTTACACTACTATGTATAAAATAGATAACTAATGAGAACCTACTGTATAGCACCGGGAACTCTACTCAATGCTCTGTGGTGACCTAAATGGGAAGGAAGTGCAAAATAAAAGAGGGGATATGTGTATATGTATAGCTGATTCACTTTGCTGTACAGCAGAAACTAACACAACATTGTAAAGCAACTATACTCCCAATAAAAATTAACAATAAATAAAAGAATAGCACATGAAGTTCAAAATCAGAAAAAATTGAATAAAAAATATAGTCCTTTAAGTAATAATTATTGGCTATTTAGAATAAGACACACAAGATATATAATGTATAAATGAGTAAATGAAGTAATACATGCCATTTTGGGTTGAAAGTGTCTATAATTTTAACCAGTAAATTATTTTAAAAATACACTCAAGTTAAGATGTTACATTCACTTACAATATGAATGCTGACTGTATATAATTTCACTCTTTTTTTCACATTTGAATTAATGCTACTATTAATAAGATTTTACCGTTAACATCTAGTAGGGGCAGATATGAGATATGAGATCATTTATATTTTCCTATCATATAAAATGTGCACTCTTGTTCAGTAATTTGAATTTTTATCTTGTCATTTTGTCTCTTACAACATTTATTACCATAGTTAATAAAAGTAATAGATTGTCTATTAATATTTAAAAATGGCAAAAAGTAAACAATAATACTATTTCTGATTCATTTAATACAATGAACAAATATTTTGTCTGATTTATTGTTAACAAATTATTGATAATAGCCAACTAGTAAAAAACTAGAATATAAATAGAACTAATCTGGGAAGCTGTTCAGCTGCCTTTGAGAAGCTTAAAGACCACCACTTGGTCTTTAAGTATAGACAGCATCACTGATAAAGCTGCATGTATGGAACACACCAAAAATACTGTTTATTTTTTTCTTAGGTATCTTATGCCTACAGAGATATCACTTGTCACCTAATATGGCAGTGCATGAGCTGTGGGCTGCATGGAGTGTAATGACAGGCCTCATTTAAACAGAAAGTGAAGCAGAGTATCAAGGCCATAATATTTTCTCTGTAAGAAGTGAAGTATTTATTAAAATAAAAGTGTAAAATTTTAAAAGTATTAATTATAATAATAACTTATAAAACTTAACCAATTAAGCTGTTTAAAAGAACAATGAAGAAAATTAATTTATACCATGTTTGGAAACTATTTTTCTCAACAAGGAAATTAGTTGAAAATCTCTAGCCCATGATTTCCTAAAAAGTCACTTATAACTTGGATATTAGTAGCAATTCAGGCTCTCTTTTCTGCTGGCCTATGTCACTTCCAAATACTTTAATGATGACATTGTATTGTTAACCAATATGAATTTGTCACTGCCTACTAAACTGACCAATCGTTTTGTAAATACAAAATAATTTTCTTTATTCTATGAAGTGTCTCATTGTTCTCATTCTCCTTTGGTGGCCTATACTTCTTTCTTTTCTCAAATGAAAGGTAGAGGAAAAAATCATGGCAACCCACTGTGTCTGCAACAGTCTCTGTAAAATACTTCTGTCCAAGGTTCTTTCCAATCAGGAACACAATTCTTAGCAAACAGGTAACTAACTCACTTAATTAACTCTCTCCTATGTTCTCAGAGGTGTTTCTACATCAAACTTGAATTGGCTTATTATTTAACAAACTGTACAAGGCCTTTGGGAAACCTGTTTTTAACAAAAATGGGTTCTTAAATAGCCTTTGGTCTCCTTAAAGGATTCTGAATAACTGCATAAAATCCTAATACACTTATTAGTAGTGCATCTGTATGCAGATATTAAACAGAATGAGAGATAAATTTCTTTCCTGACTCCCAAAGGGGCATCCTAATATTGTGTTTCTTTAAACATTGCTTGACCTATGAACACCTAATATACAGATATTTTACCTAAGGATCACTCCAGAACTTTGACAATTAAGAAATACACCTGAAGACTTGTTTAGGATTCTCTGTACTCTTCTTTGTTAGAATCTGGGATGCAGAGGTTTAAAGGAGAGCCTTCCCCTCTTTCCATTTTTCTTACTCAGACAACTTTTAAAAATATATTTATTCTTTTCCAGTTACTCCACTGTAGTAGGGATTGCAAAGTCAATTGAGCCATGGTTTTTTTCCTCTAAGAAATTGCATTCTAGTGAGGAGTGGGGCAAGAAACAAACAAACTACAATTATAGGCAAGATTGTTAAGGGTTAAAATAGATTTTTAAGTAAACACATCTAATTTTGACCAAGAGATTCCATATTTCCCAGAAAGCTAATATTTGAGCTGAATTTTTAATAATAAGTCAGATTGTGCTAGAATAGGGAAAGGCCATTCTGAGCAGAAGGAAAGATGGTGGAAGCATGGAGGTGAGTACAGACTGTGTGAAGTCGTACAAGTAGTTCATGTGACTGTTCGCTGTATGGGTTCCTATAATGGGAGGCAGTTGAAGCCAAAAGAGTAGGCAGGATCACTGAAAACATTGGAGGAAGAAAAGGGAGTGCATATATTAAATTTTCATAAACTTACCTAGACAGAAACTTTTAGAACATAAATTGTTTGAAATTTGGAGACTTGCAATATGCCAAAAATCTAAACAAGAAACGCATCAATCTTAAACAGCCTACCCATGTGTGAACATAGCAGGTAAGCCTTTCTAATGCAGATGGATACTCTCTTTATGAAAATATAGTTGACTCTTGAACAACTCAGGGGTTAATCCAAGTGTAATTTATAGTCGGCCCTCCACATCTGTGGAGTCAACCAACCTTGCGGACTGTGTAGTACTGTATTATTACTATTGAAAAATATCACCTTATAAGTGGACCTGTACAGTTCAAACTCATGTTGTTCAGGGGGCAATTGAACACACAGTTTCCCCAATTCATGTAAAATGTTCTTTATGCAAAAGTTTTATTTATAAATCAGATTTTCAGGATTGTGTATATTAACCAACATCAGATACAACTAAGTAGAGAGAAGTAAAATATCTTAACACTTAAACAGAATTTAAATGATTTTATTTGTATATATCACCTATTTGTAATAAATTGTATACAAAGAATCTGAAGTAAACCATAATCAAAAGGACCTTGTCCTTATGTGACAAATGCCATCTGGTATTAAATTTTATACACATATGCACACATTAGTGGAGTTTAATTTTTTTTTCTGGATTCTTTCTCTGTGTTCACAAATTCTGACAGTAACTCATATTTATTTTCTCTCCATTGATACAGAATTAGAGACAGTTAAAGATATTAAACATTTATGAGATCTAAGGACCCTTAAGTTTTGTGCACTAGAGCTCATATGAGATGTGTTCTATACTCTGTGGTTTAGGAGATCCAGAGCAATTCATCACTACTTTAACACTCAGTTCAACTTAAGATGAATTACCTGTTGAATGTGATTGTACTACAGAGCAAGTTGAACGCCATTTATCTGACTAGAGAATGGTACCCAGCTACCTCACAGATGCTCTGTGCATCATTCAAATTTCAAAATATGTGTATGATAGTCATTATCTTAACATTCACAATATTTGCCCGGCAGAGCCTCCTGGAGTGATTCCATAAGAGGACATTTAAAGAAATGTGCAGTGTAACAGATTCATTGTTCTGCTTTTCTGTGTTCCTATAGGGTTTTTTGTTGTTGTTGTTGTTGTTGTTGTTGTTTTTGCGGTACGTGGGCCTCTCACTGCTGTGGCCTCTCCCGTTGCGGAGCACAGGCTCCAGACGCGCAGGCTTAGCGGCCATGGCTCACGGGCCCAGCCGCTCCGCGGCACGTGGGATCTTCCCAGACCGGGGCACGAACCCGTGTCCCCTGTTTCGGCAGGCGGACTCTCAACTACTGCACCACCAGGGAAGCCCTTGTTGTTGTTGTTTTTTTAAGGTATAGTAAACTAATCTGAAAATAATTTAGCAATAGTGCAACTCTTCACAATTCTAAAAGAGGCAAAATGAAAAATATAGAACCTTTTTTTTAAAGTGAAGGCATCATAACATGATTGTATTTGAACTTCGGATTTGCCATTTCTTTGATGATTAAAATAATATTATAGGTTTAAACAGTTAGTTCTTCTGCTTCAAAAATTATATGTGATCTTTTTTTCTCTCTAGAAATCAGCTGAGTTCCAGTTTGCTGATGCTAAACTAAACCAAATGGTTGTCCTAACAGTGAACTCAAAAGGCTGCTTTTTTGTGAATATCTTTTTGTGTGTTACTAAGTAGATTGCTGAGAAAAATATAATTTTTACAAAGTTATATATTAGATCATTCATATCTAGGCTGTCTTTCTTGGTCATTCTAACTTACTCTTTCTTACTTGGACCACTTGCCCTCGGGAAGATTCCGTGTTATGAGGCAGCCCTGTAGACACACACTCATGTTAGTGAGCTTGGAAGAGGGTGCTTTAGCTCGAGTTCATCTGTATTCAAGAAGACTGCAGCCCTGGCTTATATCTTGATTACAACCTCGAGAGAGAGCTTAAGCCCAACACCCAGCTAAACCACACCCAGATTCCTAACTCACAGAAACTGAATGAGATAATAAATATTCTATTTAATTTTTTTACACATGTACAGATGATTAATACCACACTCAATATATGTTTAGTACTACATATGTGAGTGGAAGGTCAAAAACTTGCAATCACAAAAGGAAAAATTAGGGCATATAAGGATTACCATTTTTAGACTGGGTCATATGTCATTTAGATTAATATTTCAGTAACATATATATCAAAGAATGAGTTATTAAACAAGATTTGCAATATCTTAATGTTATCCTCAAATGTTAGGAAAAAAGCCCAAAGCAAATTATCTTCCTTGTATTATCTATTATTTATTTGTTATCCTTTGGTGTATACAGAGGTTACCATCTACTGTACCAATCACTGTCTTCCTTTTTCTTCCTCTCATTTTCTCTTCTTTCACTGACTCCCTTATCCAAATCTCTCCCTGGCACTTCCTGTCTTACTGTTACTCAGTTGCTTCATTCTTGCCTTCTTTCTCATGAGCTGCTTTTTCTCTTTCACACATGTATACACTCACAAAAGCACAGCCGTATGCAAATGACGAAGAAACTGAGTTACCGACAAAGTCAAACTTTAGGAGTCAAATAAAATTTCTTGCTCAATAGTTTACTAAAAGTCTGAATGGAACAAGTCATTTGAACAATAATGCAAATGAAATCTATCACTTAAGTTAGGAAAACAGTAGTTTTGATGTTTTTCATTCGTTTCAAAGGAAAAAAAGTACTAGAGGCAAGAGATATTTTAAAAACTTATTTAGAACCTAATGGTTATCCTGCAGGTACAGAATATTTTTCTTTTGTGGGACTGCTTTTGCTATCATAAATATAGCTATGGACTTTTTAATGCATTATTTGTTATTTAGTCTTTTATATAGCTATAATCTTAAAGTGCTTACATGTTGCTAATATTTACATAAATTTTCCTAATTATCACCTGTTGGTTTTTGTCTTAATCAGCTCAGGCTGCTGTAACTAAATACTATAGACTGGGTGGCTTAAACAACAGATAATTATTCTCACAGTTCTGGAGACTGGGAAGGCCAAGATCAAGGTGCCAGCAAATTTGATTCCTTCAAAGGGCCCCTTCCTGGCATGCAGGTAGCCTCCTTCTTATTCTGTCCTCATATGACAGACAGAGAAAGAGAGAGAAAACTCTAGTCTCTCTGCCTCTTTTTAGGAGGACACTAATTCCATATGAGGCCCCACCCTCACGACCTCATCTAACTTACTTTGGTGGTTAGACTTAAGCATATGAATTGGGGGGAGTCATTCAGTCCATAATAGTCTTATCTTTAGAATAAAATCTCTTTATTAGAAAAAAAAATTTCATATTTTATTTCTAATGGTATTTTTGTTTATTTATAAAACATGTTATTCTAAAGCTATTAGTTTAATTTATTAAATTTATCACCGAAATATTCAAAGAAATATATTTTAACCTTATTTGTTATATATAATAAATGTTATTTTTTTACTAGTGATTTGTTAATCATCTGTTTTTCTTTAAATAACATTATTGAATAGCCAAATTTGTTATGAAGAAATGGATGTCTTAAAGGAAAATATATTTTCATTGACCCATTTATACCATCTTACAATTTTATACTTGAATTGGTAGAAATCAAAATCTATTCTTTGTACATCCTACTCTTTCTTTTCCTCCCAACTAGAGAGATAAAGGGCTAAAGCCCAGATAAAGTGATTGTATTTAGAAAATGTCAGGCGCTAAGAAGCAAAGAAGTGGAACAAAAATGACATTTTTGTAAAAAATGAGGTAGTATTTTGAATGTAAACAACTTCCAAATCTGTTGTGTTGGGCCATAGCTCATGAGGTGGTTTGGTTAATTTAAGGGTTTTCAATTTTGTGCCAATTTCATAGGTTCCAGTAATGGAATGGGAGTTTGGATTTCACTTGGAACTCCAGCAGATAATACTTGCTTTTCTTTTTACACACAGCTTTGTGTGAGGTATACTCTGGTTTCCTATTACTGTTTCTACATTGCTGTGACTTAAATTGGTGTCATGGAGTGATTCTTAGGCGTCATTACCGCTGGCGATTGGAAGGAGCTAAAACATATAATCAGTATAAGTTTTGACTAGATAGTCCCCTGAGTTTTCAACTTTGTTTAAATCCCAGGTACTGTAAGACTAAGGCAAGAAATTACACAATTCTACTCATAAATTTTAGTTCTACAGTGATGTTTCACTCTGAGAACATTTAGCTTCAAAGCAAAAATGCTACTAATGTGGTGTAATTTAAAAAAAAAAAAAAAAAGAATTTATGTAACAATTTAGAATTCTAAACACATTCCCTTATTTCTTAAAGATTTTCTTAGCATTGTTATTCAAAATATTATTTGCGGGGGCAGTGAAGATTATCATTAGAGTTTTGTTTTCGAATCAATATATTAGTTAATTAAGTTTCAGTGGTTTCATGAAAATGTTGAGAGAAAACACGGCAAGCTTTATATATCAATTACTTCTCACTATCAAAATTAAGACCAGTTTTTGATAGGTGATGGGTGAAAGACTTACCAAATATATGTTTATTATTTATTGATGACTGCTTTATATATGCTAATAGGCAAAAATTTCTCGCAGAAAATGTCAGGTATAACTCGCACTCACTACTGGAACAAAATACAGATATTTCAGTGTCATGTGAAAAACTGACTAGGAATTACAACTCTTTAATGGCAGATTAATCAATCATCAGACTGTTTTCATACTTGAAAATATTTTCATGCTTCTGCTTAAGTTATTGTAGCTTTCCAACATTTTGAGTTGTGGTGTAGCAGATAAAATGAAGCCTCAACTCATTCTCTAATCTCAAGAACATCCTGGCAGAATTACTGTGACTTGTCTGTTAAATTGATTTCCTCTTAAAGAAAAGCAGGCTTTTCTTATTGTGTTAAAAAATGATTTTATCTAGTAAGTGTCTTTCCTTGTGAAGATGTTTCTTTTTATGACACAAAAGGAAAAATGTTATTTTTCCTCCCAAGTCTTTATATCCTCTTTTACTCACTAATCAATAATCTGTATTGCAAACAAAATGAAATATAACTCAAAAAGAGTAATTTTTTGAAATGAATACAAAATAGGCAAACATTTTAATACTACCGATTGCCTTTATTTTAATTTTAAGCATATGCATAGCTGAATTTTATGATGCTTTCTGCCTTTAATAAAAGATTGATGGTTGACTTGTATGCTGAATCACTGTGCTGTAAGATAGGAAATCAGAGTATTTACAATGTAATTTTGAAAGCTACTAATAAACCTTAGGCAAGGAACTTTCCTTAGGACACTAAAAATACTTGTGGGGTTTGGAACTGGGGTACTTTGCTATGCCTCTTACTGTTAGTGATGATGGTTAGGTTTGTTTTAATAAGATTACTCAGGAACAGGACATGGTTAAATGCTTTTCCACCTTATTCCTAATATTTTTAAAGTTAGATTTTATTCAACCTAGGTGATATCTATATTGAATGGAAAAACAGTTGCTGGTATTTTCTGCATTTGTTATTTAATGATAGCGTATTGAACTGTTATGCTTTGTAATTAGAACATTTCAAGTGAAAACAAAATACATTAGAGGAGAAGCCAGAAATTGCAGTTCTCCACCTGAAATTACGCTAGCATTATTTCTGTAATAGCAGAAGAGAAATTAGAATGTCTTGAGTGTATAGCTCACATAATTAAAGGAATAATTCTAAATATTGAGAGAATGTATTCTTCAAGGTAAATGTTAGGGACTTCCCTGGTGGTCCAGTAGTTAAGACTCCATGCTTCCAATGCAGGCGGCCCGGGTTCCATCCCTGGTCAGGGAACTAGATCCCACATGCCGCAATTAAGAGCCTGCATGCTGCAACTAAAGATGCTGCGTGCCGCAACTAAGACCTGGCACAGCCAAATAAATAAATAAAGTTTTTTGTTTTTTTTTTTATAAAGGTAAACATTAGATTGGGTGGTCAGAAACTTCAGCATGCTATCGATATATATAAAAACTTAATAACATTCATCTCTTGATCAGTGACATGAGGACTATGCTTCTTAAACACTACTTAACAAGATACGGTAAAATAAAATTTGGTAAATTATGAATGATATGAATGTCTTCAGAGTGAGAGAGTATAGGGGTACATAGTTCCTTCTTTATTTTCTAGTTAGTTCATGAGGTTCAACTTCTAATATTTATACGAGGCCAAAATCTTAAATATTAAATGATTCTAAGGTTAATTTTGACCTCAGGTAAAAAAAGTATTAAGAACATTTTAAAAAGAAATATTTTTATTACTCAGAAGTAACCAAAAGAGGCCAGTGAGTTCCAATGGAGTACATTCATAATTTTTCATTTACCTCTAATCTGAAATAATGCTTTATATTTGGATTTGTTCCTTCACATTGCGACTTGAGTTTTCTATCTGATCAAAGTTATAGGTGTATTACTCCTTGGGGTGGTAATGGTTAAAAAACATCATTTGAAGTACTACTTTGTTAGACGATCTGGTTACTAACATTTTCATGATAATGTATGAGTCATAGAAAAATTGCATGGAGATTTATTAGATGAACCTGAGAAAGTTAAATGTTTTGCCATAATTATGAATCTAATACCATGTATGCCACAACAGTATTCTGAAGTGCTATACTTTGCACTTTGCTTCACAAAAAAAGCTGATCTGATATATTCCTTTTTTGCTAAATGCTGTCATGTCCATCTTTTTAATCCCCTCCTTGTTCATTATAAGTGCTGTTAGCCATACTGCCTAATGAAAGGTACCTCATATCAAGTCTGATTACTGCTCTAATGTTTTCCAGGCGTGCTTGGTGATGAACTTGGCATATGAAACAATTTTCTACAGTAATAAAACTAATTAAAGTAGGCAGTCATCCACATACCACTTTCTAATGAATTATAACAAGCTCATTAATCTCACCCACTCCTATCCAAAAAGTTCATTGATAGGATTGTATGTAAGAATAAAATTCTGAGCCTTAAAAATGGATAATTAGGCTTTGTGGATTTAAGCTAAAAAAATCACAAATCGCTGATCAATGTTTTAAATGAAATGTATAGCTTCTAAACTCTGCCCAGATTACTTATTGACAAGATCATTTTCTATTTGCTTTCTCCTATAATGTATTTAACAAGGAAAAATGAGTCATTGTATGATAATGACTCTTCAGCACCTTGAAAACTAAAACTGAATGAACCCACTCCACATATCCTCCTGGAGATCATATAAGAATGATGAATTGAGTACTTGAGATCAAGTGATAAAAACACAGCCTGTTTTCACTCCAGAGAGTGCTAAAGTATCCTGCTCAATATGTCAAAACATAATAATAATTATTTTTTGTTAACTCTTTTCCAAAGATGCCTGATAAAACGTCATAAGAATTATTATTCCATTCAGTTACAAATAGTTTGGCAATGTAGAACTATTGTTTTAGAGATAATTTTACTGTCAAAGAGATAAGGTTGTTAAATGTAGCACATGGTGAGACAATTTCTGAACTACAAATATTAATAGTAAGAAAAGATATTTGGTGGGGTTTATTCTATCTTCATTATAATTTAATGTTTTAAAAATGTAGCTCTTTCCATTCTTAAAACTCATTACTGCTATGATACACATATGGATTTCTCCCTTAAGAATTTAAACTAGAAATACATTGATTTCAAAATTAATACAGAAGGATTGTAACAGGTTAATTGAAAATAGGCACATTTTAATGTATGGTATTAACATATTCAAAATTGTTATTTACATTCATGAATTTTTAGCTAATATTTCATAGTTCTTTAGAAAATAAGAGGTTAGATATTCTGTGCAGAGTATTTTCATTTGCAAAACAGAATTTAAAAGTCTGACAGCTTTGGTAGGTAGAAGGTTAGTAAACCTGAGTAAAATGTCTCTCAATCTGGGATCAGCTATAACTCTGGTGGCCAGCTGCTGTTTTATGTGAGGATGACCTGGTTCTGTGCTGTGAACAGCAGTTAGGGGACAGGCGTTTGGTACAGGTTGCTTTATTATCAAGCTGTATGGTCTTGAGAAAGTAATTTACCCAGCATGTAATTCAATATTTTAATGAGTAAAATGTGGGAGTTAGGCAAGAGCAGTGTACTCCAAACTGTCAAAAGTGCCACTGATAGTAAGTTTGGTGTTTTAAGTAAATTTTTACTATGACAATCAAAAATATTGTATAAAGTAGAACAATTTCCCTTTTTTTGTTGTTTTTAAGGCGTTTTATTCTAACAACACTGTTTTGATTTTGACTGATACACAATACAGGTTTAATAGAGGTGAGGCTAGGATCAGTGTGTTAAATACTTCATATTCTACTTACAAGAAGGGTTTAGATTTTTTTTAATGTTTATTTATTTATTTTCTTATTAGTCATCAGTTTTATACATATCCGTGTATACATGTCAATCCCAATCTCCCAATTTATCCCACCACCACCATCACCCCCCAGCTGCTTTCCCCCCTTGGTGTCCATATGTTTGTTCTCTACTTCTGTGTCTATTTCTGCCCTGCAAACCGGTTCATCTGTACCATTTTCTAGGTTCCACATATATGCGTTTATATTATACAATATTTGTTCTTCTCTTTCTGACTTACTTCACTCTGTATGACAGTCTCTGGATGCATCCATGTCTCTACAAATGACCCAATTTCGTTCCTTTTTATGGCTGAGTAATATTCTGTTATATATATGTACCACATCTTCTTTATCCATTCATCTGTTAATGGGTATTTAGCTTGCTTCCATGTCTAGGCTATTGTAAATAGTGCTACAGTGAACATTGGGGTGCATGTGTCTTTTTGAATTCTGGTTTCCTCTGGGTATATGCCCAGTAGTGGGATTGCTGGGTCATATGGTAGTTCTATTTTTAGTGTTTTGAGGAACCTCCATACTGTTCTCCATGGTGGCTGTATCAATTTACATTCCCACCAACAGTGCAGGAGGGTTCCCTTTTCTCCACACCCTCTCCAACATTTGTTGTTTGTAGATTTTCTGATGCCCATTCTAACTGGTGTGAGGTGATACCTCATTGTAGTTTTGATTTGCATTTCTCTAATAATTAGTGATGTTGAGCAGCTTTTCATGTGCTTCTTGGCCATCTGTATGTCTTCTTTGGAGAAATGTCTATTTAGGTCTTCTGCCCACTTTTGCATTGGGTTGTTTATTTTTTTTAATATAGAGCTGCTTATATATTTTACTTATTTATTTATTTTTTGCAGAACACGGGCCTCTCACTGTTGCGGCCTCTCCTGTTGCGGAGCACAGGCTCTGGACGCGCAGGCTTAGAGGCCATGGCTCACAGGCCTAGCCGCTCTGTGGCATGTGGGATCTTCCTGGACCGGGACACAAACCTGTGTCCCCTGCATCGGCACGCGGACTCTCAACCACTGTGCCACCAGAGAAGCCCTATATTTTAGAGATTAATCCATTGTCTGATGATTCATTTGCAAATATTTTCTCCCATTCTGAGGGTTGTCTTTTCGTCTTGTTTATGGTTTCCTTTGCTATGCAAAAGCTTTGAAGTTTCATTAGGTCC
This sequence comes from Lipotes vexillifer, assembly GCF_000442215.2. Taxonomy (NCBI): domain Eukaryota; kingdom Metazoa; phylum Chordata; class Mammalia; order Artiodactyla; family Lipotidae; genus Lipotes; species Lipotes vexillifer. The sequence goes on from NW_006775603.1 coordinate 1,772,133, forward strand.
CATTTGTTTATTTTTGTTTTTATTTCCATTACTCTAGGAGGTGGATCAAAAAAGATCTTGCTGTGATTTATGTCAAACAGTGGTCTTCCTATGTTTTCCTCTAAGAGTTTTATAGTGCGTGGTCTTACATTTAGGTCTCTAATCCATTTTGAGTTTATTTTTGTGTATGGTGTTAGGGATTGTTCTATTTTCATTCTTTTACATGTAGCTGTCCAGTTTTCCCAGCATCACTTATTGAAGAGATTGTCTTTTCTCCACTGTATATCCTTGCCTCCTTTGTCATAGATTAGTTGACCATATATGCATGGGTTTATCTTTGGGCTTTCTATCCTGTTCATTGATCTATATTTGTGTTTTTGTGCCAGTACCATATTGTCTTGATTACTGTAGCTTTGTAGTATACTCTGAAGTCAGGGAGTCTGATTCCTCCAGCTCTGTTTTTTTTCCCTCAAGACTGCTTTGGCTATTCAGGGTCTTTTGTGTCTCCATACAAGTTTTAACATTTTTTGTTCTAGTTCTGTAAAAAATGCCATTTTTATGGCATTTGATAGGGATTTCATTGAATCTGTAGATTGCTTTGGGTAGTATGGTCATTTTGACAATATTGATTCTTCCAACCGAAGAACATGGTATATCTCTCCATCTGTTGGTATCATCTTTATTTTCTTTCATCAGTGTCTTATAGTTTTCTGCATACAGGTCTTTTGTCTCCCTAGGTAGGTATTCCTAGGTATTTTATTCTTTTTGTTGCAATGGTAAATGGGAGCGTTTCCTTAATTTCACTTTCAGATTTTTCATCATTAATGTATAGGAATGCAAGAGACTTCTGTGCATTAATTTTGTATCCTGCAACTTTACCAAATTCATTGATTATCTCTAGTAGTTTTCTGCTGGCATCTTTAGGATTCTCTATGTATAATATCATGTTATCTGCAAACAGTGACAGCTTTACTTCTTCTTTTCCAATTTTTATTCCTTTTATATCTTTTTCTTCTCTGACTGCCATGGCTAGGACTTCCAAAACTATGTTAAATAATAGTGGTGAGAGTGGACATCCTTGTCTTGTTCCTGATCTTAGAGGAAATGCTTTCAGTTTTTCACCATTGAGAATGATGTTTGCTGTGGGTTTATTATATATGGCCTTTATTGTGTTGAAGTAGGTTCCCTCTATGCCCACTTTCTGAAGAGTTTTTATCATAAATGGGTGTTGAATTTTGTCAAAAGCTTTTTCTGAATCTATTGAGATGATCAAATGGTTTTTATTCTTCAATTTGTTAATATGGTGTATCACATGGACTGATTTACATATATTGAAGAATCCTTGCATCCCTGGGATAAATCCCACTTGATCATGGTGTATGATCCTTTTAATGTGTTGTTGGATTCTGTTTGCTAGTATTTTGTTGAGGAGTTTTGCATCTATATTCATCAGTGCTATTGGTCTGTAGTTTTCTTTTTTTGTATATCTTTGTCTGGTTTTGGTATCAGGGTGATGGTGACCTCATAGAATGAGTTTGGGAGTGTTCCTTCCTCTGCAATTTTTTGGAAGAGTTTGAGAAGGATGGGTGTTAGCTCCTCTCTGAATGTTTGATACAATTCACCGGTGAAGCCATCTGGACTTCCATCTGATCCTGGACTTTGTTTGTTGGAAGATTTTAATCACAGTTTCAATTTCATTACTTGTGATTGTTCTGTTCATATTTTCTGTTTCTTCCTGGTTCAGTCTTGGAAGGTTATACCTTTCTAAGAATTTGTCCATTTCTTCCAGGTTGTCCATTTTATTGGCATAGAGTTGCTTGTAGGAGTCTCTTAGGATGCTTGGTATTTCTGCCGTGTCTGTTGTAACTTCTCCTTTTTCCTTTCTAATTTTATTTATTTGAGTCCTCTCCCTCTTGTTGATGAGTCTGGCTAATGGTTTATCAATTTTGTTTATCTTCTCAAAGAACCAGCTTTTAGTTTTATTGATCTTTGCTATTGTTTTCTTTGTTTCTATTTCATTTATTTCTGCTCTGATCTTTATGATTGCTTTCCTTCTGCTAACTTTGGGTTTTATTTGGTCTTCTTTCTCTAGTTCCTTTAGGTGTAATGTTAGATTGTTTATTTGAGATTTTTCTTTTCTTTAGCTAGGCTTGTATAGCTATAAACTTCCCTCTTAGAACTGCTTTTGCTGCATCCCATAGGTTTGGATCGTCGTGCTTTCATTGTCATTTGTCTGTAGGTATTTTTTTATTTTCTCTTTGATTTCTTCAGTGATCTCTTGCTTATTTAGTAATGTATTGTTTAGCCTCCATGTGTTTGTAATTTATGTATTTTTTCTCTGTAATTCATTTCTAATCTCATATCATTGTTGTCAGAAAAGATGCATGATATGATTTCAATTTTCTCAAATTTACTGAGGCTTGATTTGTGACCCAAGATGTGATCTATCCTGGAGAATGTTCTGTGGGCTCTTGAGAAGAAAGTGTAATCTGCTTTTTTTGGATGGAATGTCCCATAAATATCAATTAAATCTATCTGGTCTATTGTGTCATTTAAAGCTTCTGTTTCCTTATTAATTTTCTGTTTGGATGATCTGTCCATTGGTGTAAGTGAGGTGTTAAAGTCCCCCACTGATATTGCATTACTGTTGATTTCCTCTTTTATAGCTTTTAACAGTTGCCTTATGTATTGAGGTGCTCCTATGTTGGGTGCATATATATTTATAATTGTTATATCTTCTTGGATTGATCCCCTGATCATTCTGTAGTGTCCTTCCTTGTCTCTTGTAACATTCTTTATTTTAAAGCGTATTTTATCTGATATGTGTATTGCTACTCCAGCTTTCTTTTGATTTCCATTTGCATAGAATATCTTTTTCCATCCCCTCACTTTCAGTCTGTATGTGTCCCTAGGTCTGAAGTGAGTCTCTTGTAGACGGCATATATACGGGTCTTGTTTTTGTATCCATTCAGCGAGCCTATGTCTTTTGGTTGGAGCATTTAATCCATTCACGTTTAAGGTAATTATCCATATGTATGTTCCTATGACCATTTTCTTAATTGTTTTGGATTTGTTTTTCTAGGTCCTTTTCTTCTCTTGTGTTTCCCACTTAGAGAAGTTCCTTTAGCATTTGTTGTAGAGCTGGTTTGGTGGTGCTGAATTCTTTTAGCTTTTGCTTGTCTGTAAAGCTTTTGATTTCTCCATAGAATCTGAATGAGATCCTTGCTGGGTAGAGTAATCATGGTTGTAAGGTTCTTCCCTTTCATCATTTTAAGTATATCATGTCACTCCCTTCTGGTTTGTACAATTTCTGCTGAGAAATCAGCTGTTAACCTTATGGGAGTTCCCTTGTATGTTATTTGTTGTTTTTCCCATGCTGCTTTCAATAATTTTGTTTTGTGTTTAATTTTTGCCAATTTGATTATTATGTGTCTCGGCATATTTCTCCTTGGGTTTATCCTGTATGGGACTTGGTGTGCTTCCTGGACTTGGGTGGCTATTTCCTTTCCCATGTTAGGGAAGTTTTCTACTGTAATCTCTTCAAATATTTTCTCGGGTCCTTTCTCTCTCTCTTCCCCTGGAACCCCTATAATGTGAATGTTGTTGCATTTAATGTTGTCCCAGAGGTCTCTTAGGCTGTCTTCATTTTTTTTCATTCTTTTTCTTTATTTTGTTCCGCTGCAGTGAATTCCACTATTCTGTCTTCCAGGTCATTTATCCGTTCTTCTGCCTCAGTTATTCTGCTATTGATTCCTTCTAGTGTAATTTTCATTTCAGTTATTGTACTGTTTATCTCTGTTTGTTTTATAATTCTTCTAGATGTTTCTTAAACATTTCTTTCATCTTCTCGATCTTTTCCTCCATTCTTTTTCTGAGGTCCTGGATCATCTTCACAATCATTATTCTGAATTCTTTTTCTGGAAGATTGCCTATCTCCATTTCATTTAGTTGTTTTTCTGGGGTTTTATCTTGTTACTTCATCTGGTACATAGCCCTCTGCCTTTTCATCTTGTCTATAGTTCTGTGAATGTGGTTTTTGTTCCACAGGCTGCAGGATTGTAGTTCTTTTTGCTTCTGTTCTCTGCCCTCTGGTAGATCAACAATTTCCCTTTTTAATTCCAGTTCAGTTCTTCTGAAATCAAGGTGGTACATTTTATAGCATCAAGGTGTTATAAGCCCTTAATATTTCTCTGACATTTTATTGGTATAGCCGAGGATCTCCGTGTAGTTTTTGAGAGACAGAGAAACATGCTGCTGAATACAAGAATGTTGCATGTAAGTCTCACTAAGAGAAGTAAATTTTTGGAAAGTTATCTCAAAGATATTAGAAAATTAAATAAGAGCTTTAGGAAAATTTTCAGAGCTACAGCTGACGTTGTGAATAGAAATCACTGTTTGAAAAAGTCTTGGCTCCCTTTATTAGATCTAATTAATGGTACATATTAAGAGTTAGCTCTACATTGAATAAACTTTCGTGATGTGCTTTAATATTAATAGGAAACATGACATTGTCATAACATCCAACATGTATGTAAATGTTGAAGGCACCCCTTCTAAGTGATTTACATATATTGACACATATTAGTCTTAGTCACTCACTTTAATGCCTACAGCAATCACATAAATTAAGCACTAATATTTCTCTCATATTTCATATGAGGAAACTGAAGTGCCAAGATACTAAGGAATTTGAGAAAGGTCAGATAACTAGTAAATGACAAAATTTTTTAATTCTGTAACTCTCTAATACATTTCTATTCCTTACTATTTCTATACGTTTCTATTCCTTACTATTCTCCATCCTGCCACCCCTAGTAAGCCTTAGTTAACTGAGTTTTCTCATTTCTTAACTGGAAGCTTGTTTCTTTCAACATTATGTACCCAGTGTCTGGCACAGGGTAGGCACTCAAAAAGTATTTTTTGAAAAAAAAAAAGAATATATTAATTAATCAACAAATCTCTGTTATAAAAAACAACTTAAAAAATGCCTCTACACATAACCTGCTGGACTCTAAGACTTCACATCCAGCACTTTCTATTAACCCTCCCTTGCTTAGTTTTCTCCTGTTAATTTGTCACCATTTCTGTTATTTATCTTGGATAATTTGAAACCAGAACAGTGTACTTTGGTGTCAAAATGTATAGGTTCAAATGAAAACTCCATTACTTATCTCTGTCCACTACTTAACTTGTGACATTAGAAGATTTATTTAAATGTCTCTGAGTTTCAGAGATTTTTAAATCTGTACAGTATAGATACTAATATCTACCATATCTGTCCAGCAGAATTATTGTACTAACTAAGTTAAGTGTGCTTAAAACAACTAGGAATGCTTGGCATATTGTAAATGTTTTATGAAAGAGACAATATATCATCATACTGGAATATCTAGACATTGGAGCCAAAGAGATCTAATACTGTTACAGGGTAGTTCTCGTAGATTGGGTGCATTATTAACACATTTAAAACATTGGTTTCTCAATGCTTGATCACAAAATGTGAGTTCCTAATTCAGGGTTATTGTAAGGGTTACATTAGATAACTTATCCAGAGTTCCTGATGTACAATTAAAAGAAAATAAATGTTAGCTGCTTCTTTTAGTAATAGCTCTTATTTCCTCTAAATATTCCATACTCTTTTGGTTTAATATACTGGGGGGGGAAAAAGAAGACAATTCACTGCCTCATGATTGAATACATTCATTAGACTTTTTTCATGTAGTTCTCTTTAAAATATAAACTGTTTTTGCCTGATAATGGTATAACTCAAATTATACTGTCTTGAACACTATGCTGCTTAAAATTACTACTGTAGGAAGTAGAAAATTCAGGTCTAACAAAAGTTAATATGTTGAATCTGTATTTTACAGACACTGGCAATTGGAAGACTATGATAGGGAAAAGATTTATAACGTATCTATGTATTCATAAGTCCCTAAATAGAAAGAAACACAATTCAAGATTTTGAAAAATATATCAAGAAGATTAATTTGGAAGTAGGATGTGCATGAGTGCATGGATAGATGTATCTCTCGTTGGATGATTGCAAGTAAACCTTGCTATAAAAGTATCCAAGAAGCAAAATTTATTGTATTCAAGTTCTCCATTAAATGCCAGTACATTACTGGAAATGCATTCTTGTAGAAAACTAAACCAAACCGACACACAAACAAATTAGAAAACCAAATCTATCATTCCCAAAACCAGCACCCCAGAAATTACATATTTTTCCTATATTCTGTCTCATGTTTGGGGAGGGAACAATCTGCAATGAAGTCAGTGAAGTTCATGTGGGATACCATGTTTAACCAGAGGGAACCTTGCATTCCTCAAGATTCCTGATCCCTTAGAGACAGGCTTAAAGGTTCTTAATTGACTTTTGAAAATTCTTTATTAAACCACATTGAATTGATTCGCAATTATGCATTTTAAAATTGTGTGCATTAATACCTTGATAAAAATTATTTCAGACAGTAGTTGAGCATTTTTCTAGAGGGCTTGGGACAAAATCTGTAATTCAGTTCCACTACTAGCAATTTAGGTGAAACACTGTTATCTATTTTCTCTAATATTATAATAGCCTCCTAATTGGTATCCTCACTTCTTCTCTTACTACTCTATCTCCTCCCCTTATTTCCCCAATCATTCTTTCAACTTTATGTAAATATTATGTCATATCCATACAAAAACAAAAACAACAACCTTGTCTTTAAACACCTTCATTCCCTTTGTCCTTAAGATAAAGTCTAAGAAGCCCAAGTGATAGGACTTATTGTACAGCATTTTCAAGTGCCATTCTATCCCTTTGTGTTTTATACTTTGTCTGTACTAGATATCTTTTAATTCCTTGAATTTTCTGTGTTCTCTTTTACCTTAGTCCAGGCGTGTTTTGTTTTTCTTTTTTCCACAGCAAAATTATACTCATTCTTCAGATCGGAGCTTGAGCATTACTTCATCAAAAAAGACTAAATTGTCTTTCTCTAGAATCTAGTAATTCTCTTCCATAACATCATTGTACTTTAAATTTCTGTCCCTTATGCTGAAGAGTATAAGCATCTTTTTCCAACTTGTTTGCTGCTGTATTCTCAGACCCTTGTCCAATGGCTCACATTTAGCATTTACTTATTTCTATATACCTTACTCAGTGAAAGATTTTTAAATTAATAAGAGTTATGAGTGCAAGGTCACATGAGACTTTCCCTAAGGGTTTTGCATGCATTCTTACGATGTCAGATCCTACCTCATTGATCCCGTCCCCACACAGACATTCTTCCTTGATGTAGAGCCCACCAGCTGAAAAATGCCTGATACTCCCTTGAAGCTAGGGTTTGGTTGTGTTACCCAATCCTGGCCAGTGGACCATAGGGAAAAAAAATTGCATTGGATGAAAAAGGTACAAGTGAGGAGAAACTGTCTTCCCTACTATTAAATCAAGTTGATTGAGAACATGCATTTTGGATCTGTGTTTGCCTTCCTACAACTATGAAGGGTCAAGGCTGAGAACTAATGCCAACCCTTTGAGGATGAGTGAGAATAAAATAGAAAGTATCTGGGTCTTTGATGATGTTAGTATGTCACTGAATTAACTAAATGTGGAATCACCTATTTCTGGTCATTTTGTTGTATGAGGTAATACATATCTTTTTTGTTTAAGCCATTTATAAGTGGTAAATTTTTACTTACTGTCAAAAGCACCCTAAGATACAGATGCCCTCAGGACTTGGTCTTCCCTGAGTCCTTGTTATGTAGTTAGTGTAGAGTCACTATCATCTGTAGTCTAGGTTGTTTACTTCTCAGTGAGGACAAGTTTCTTCTCTAACCTTTCTGTTCTCTTTTTCCAAAAGGGAGATAGGTTAGAATCCCCCAAGTTAAGCCCAAACATCGGTGTCCTTTTATGTTTCCCTTCTAATTGATCTGTAAGAATATTTCAGGTTCATGAGTGATCCTCAAAATAATTCACGCAAAATGCTGAGATAAGAAAAAGTACAAATGCAGTCACTTATCTGCCCTAGGGAAGTCTGAAAATTTTCCCAGACCGAAGTCAAATGGAGACCAAGGGTTAAGGAGGCTCAGATTATCCATCATGACTTTATTCAAAAGTTGAAGATGAGAGGCAAATAGATGAAGGACCTTTTCCTTCCGGTTAACTATATGTGAAAGGAAAAGGGGTAGGCAAAGGACATTAGGTTTTTACATATTGTTGACATTCATTCAAACGGTTCTCTCAAAATAATGTTGAACTATGGAGGCCCCGTAAACATGAGAGATGGTTAGAAAGACCCTTGCCCAGTAATATTTCCTCTTTACTTTATTAACATACTTTGTAAAAGTAGCCTCAGTTTGCTGGTGTCAACTTTTCTACATATGTGTGATATTCAAAAGATCATGAACTCATGGAATCCAGAATAGAAAGAGTATTCCTCATGATACTTTATTCTCTATAGAACCAGACACTGAGCTCAACTCAGAAATTACTCGTTCATCAAACATGCAATGTGTAAAACTCCTTTCTAACATAAATATAACTGTGGGATCTTAGCTACCAGGGCTTCTCTGAGGCACTCTGCTCTCCTGTAAAATCTCAGTAATAACATAACTCATAGGGTTTCTGTAAAATCAAATCTAATGAAATGATGGATATAAAGCCTATGGAACTGAGTGGGGAGTCTTCCCTTACTTCTCTAGAAGTTAAATTTAGAAGATTTTGTTTCTGATAAAATAGGCAATACAAAAATTAGTTAATGTTTTTCCTTTTCTTGTGTGGCTAAGATTAATAGGGTGTTTTGTACACTTTTTTTCTGCATTCTTTTAAAAATACCTTTATATGTAATATGCAATCTTGGCTTTAAATATTAGGGAAAATTAAAATTTCTGCATTTTTCTCAGTAGTCTAATAGCTATTGTCAATACATATGAAATCATGTTTTTTGTTATTGCAATATGACAGTCTTTTATTATATTTTAGTTCTGTTGATAACTTTTGTGTTTTCCTTGATCAAGTCACTTATCTTTTCTATTTCTATTTTTTATTTCAACTTACTTATGAAAGACAGGAATAATGATTATGATGTAGCTTACAAAGAAGGTAAATTTATCTTGAAAAGAGTGGTGAAAATCCAAGCACTGTGTTAGATGCCTGATGAGAGAGAGAGAGAGAGAGAGAGAGAGAGAGAGAGAGAGAAAAGAACATCTCTATTATAAAGTATTCTTCTATATGGTTTTGATACTGTGAAAGGCAGTAAAATTATTTCCTGTTTCTGTTAGTTCTTGAGTATTTGGGGATTCAGGATTGTCTGTAGATTTTACATATCTATATCTATCTATCTATATCTATCTAAGATTTATATACCCAGAGTCTTAATTATACAGCACATTCCCTGGCCTGCCCTCATTGAATTGTTACTTAGAAAACCACCAGGAGGTAGCTACTAGCATCATTAATGGAATATATTATGGGCAAAATATATTCACCCAAGGAGTTTCTGGAGTAATCTAAGGAAATAAAAATCAATTTTAACTTCAGATTTCAGCCTAATGTTTCTACTAAAGCAATAAAGTCACATAGCATAATAGATTACTAACCCCTCCATTCATTGAATTGGTATTTACTGAACTCCTCCTCTGTGAAAGTTACTGGACTACATTATTTGTGATGTATAAAAATAAATATGGTTCCTGTCCTCAAAGATCTTACATTTAACAGGTAAATTAAGCAATACAAATAACCTTATTAAGGTTTCCTTCCTTAGTGTTGAAACAAAACCAGGGAGAACAATTCCAAGACTAGTGACTTCTAACCAGATACAAAGGCCTGAGTTAAGTCAACACAGTGGGAATTGAAGAAAGGGAATGAATTAAAGGAATTTTGGAGGCAAAAAGAGGATTGTTTGTCCCTTGGTGATAGAATGTGAGAAAAGATGAGAAGTCAAGGCTGGGGACTTCCATTTAAGTTCCAACAGTTAAAGAGCTTGGACATTGTTACTTGTGTTTTTATAACAAGGAAAATTTTGAACAAACTGAAAATCAACAACTATTCTTGGGCCTATCAGAGATATAAAGCCACTGAGCAAACCACCACCCTAGGCAAATATAGAGAATCACAGCTGAAATCAGTTTACTTGGAACAGAGCCACTGATACCATAACCTGGTAAGAACACTTAACTGGTAATTTTGGTGAATTGCTAAAAGCTCTGAGCAGACTAACTTGATAATAGGAAACTCCTGGAGGGCCATATTCTTCGGGGGGGGAGCCCACACTTAACATGAGTTTTACCTCTAGGAATCCTACCAGGCTCTCACGGTGAAGAACCAAAGGGGGCAAAAAAATGAAAACAAACAAACTAACTAACTAAAAAAACTCTGTGTCTTTGGCAGAAAGATGGAAAAGTAACCATTTGAAGTATGCCCAGAGCATTCTTCCTAACAAAGGGAGAGAAAAGACTTTACCAGACAGAGCCTTATCTCTCCTAGGAGGAAGGGCACTTAACCAATTCCAGCCCTCTCTACCCTTCCTGTATCACCTTAGGGGGAGAAATAAAGCCAAGATAGACTTGTGAAAGTCACAACCAACCCAGAGACAGGTCCACTAAAAGACTGATATTTAATCATAAGATTATAGAATGCTTTTCCTCCTCAACTTCTTATCACTGCCTCAGCGGGTTTCCAGTATAAATAATAGTGAGTCACAGCTGAAAGAGCTGCAAGACACAGACTATCTAAACTGCATTCTTCGAGTAAGCTGAGACAGCAGAGGAGACAAAAATAAGGACATAAGGACACTTGAGGAATTTTAAGCCTTTGGGAACTACAGCTACAGCAAATATTAAACACAGCCCAACTTCTAGCAAGATTAACATAAAAACTCCCACTATTTACCTGTTATTATTACCCAGTATATTACCTTCAACTTTAAAAAAAAAAAGAAAATTACAGTGCATGCTAAAATGCAGGAAAAAACAGGCTGAAGAAACAAAGCAAGCAGCAGAACCAGACTCATATATGTCACAGATTTTAAAGTTAGGCAGGGAATTTTAAATAGATATAATTAATAAGTTAAGGGCTCTATTTGAAAACAAACAACATGCAAGAACAGATGGGCAACATAAGCAGAGAGATGGAAACCCTTAAGAAATAATCAAAAGGAAATGCTAGAAATAAAAAGCAATGCAACATATATGAAGAATGCCTTTGATGGGCTCATCAGTAGATGAGGAAAGAATCAGTGAGCTTTAAAATATGTCATCTGAAACACAAAGAGAAAGAATATGAAAACAAAATAACAATATCCAAGAACTCAGTTTCAAGAGTATAACATGTGCATAACTGCAGTACCACAAGAAGAAAGAGAAAATGGAGAAGAAATGTTTAAACTAATAATGGCCAAGACCTTTTCAAAATTAATGATAAATGCCAAACTACAGATACAGGAAGCTCAGAGAATTCCAAACAAAAAATATATATATATAAAAAAATCTACACCAAACATACCATGTCAAAACTGCAGAAAACCAAAGACAGAAAATCTTGAAAGGATACAGAGAAAAAAAATACCTTACCTCCAGAGGAAAATGAATACAAGTTACAATGGACTGCACTTCAGAAACTGTGCCAGCAAGGTAATGGAGTGAAATAGGTAAACTGCTGAAAGAATCAAGGATGAGTCGGGTTTCTTGATTAAGTTATAGAAGAGATGATGTTATTAACTGAGATCAGAAGTATAGAAGAAATAACATGTTGCTCTCTAGGGTTGAGATTTTAGATTTGAAAGTTTGAGTCTGACATGCCTGGAAATATAACAAATGCATTTCTCCAGGATGCAGTTTGAGATCTGGTACAAGATTTCAGAAGATAGGAAGGTGAGTATTGATAATAAATACAGAAGTGTTAGTTATAGGTTGTTGCTAATACAATAAGTTGTTGAGGTGAAACATTTGAGATAGGAAATGGCTTCAGATAGAAACCCAGGAAAAATGAACTTTTAAAGAAAAAATTAAGAAGAAATAAAAGTATTAAAAAGTTTAAAACATATCCAAACTATATATAACAAGAGTAAATAACACTTCCAGGAGGAAGAGAGATTTTAAAGAAGGGATTTTGTATTATCAAGTCTAAAGCATAGATCAGGCTGAGGACTGAAAAAGATGTTTCTACTTAACACTGATAAGAGCAATTTTAATTAAGTAATAGAGTGAAAACCAGCTTTCAGAGGCAGGAAGATTGAACAGTTATTAGTTATTTATTCATGGTAGCTCAATTGCAAATGAGGAGTGGATTCTATAAGTGTAGTTCTTCTTTCAAATCTCATTAATAAAAGGAGAGTCAGGAGTAGAAGTCAGGAATCAAAATGTTGTTTGTTGTTATGTTTGTTTTAGGAAAGGTAGAAACTTAATCAAGTTTAAAGACTGAGAGAACTAGTAGGGAAGGCTCAGCTGTTACTCTAATTTAGAGAGTTTTCCTCTTATACCAGTATTTTAAATATTAGTGAACAAGTGTTTAACTTTGCCCCTACTGTTCATGACTTTATATACAACTAACTGAAAAATTCATGGAAAACCTATCTTTCCCCCCATCATCCTGTATAATGAAAAGCATTTGCCATATGAGGACACTTTATGGCACATTGTGATTACAGTAGCAAAATTATACCAGTTATCATAAATGCATATGCTTGTTTCATATATTCTGGTAATCATTCCTTTATTCAATTGATTTTCAATAACAGTGTATTCCAAAGAGTGAGGTTAGAAAGATGAAAAATGATGGGTCCAAACTCACACCTCCAATTGGATCTCATAAAACTGAAGGGATAAAATGGGGAGCAGAAGACTGTAAATCTTTGAAATGTTTCCTAGATGGTCTGGGTAAATTCTTCATTCACCCCCGGTGGAAAACTACCTATCTAGTTTGTACCTATGTGCTTCAGTACTGGCTTCCTCCAATATATCGTTTCCTTTTCTTTTTATTATGTTATAATCCTGTGACTTGACTGGCTCTCTTCTTATGATGTTAGATGTTGCACAGCTGGACAAAAATTAAGTAGCAATAGAAGAGCAGAAATCATATTTAACTTCATAGTCAAAGTGAACAGAAAGGTCTATTACTTTCAAAATTGTATAATATCATTAAAGTGCAAATCTCTCAATGTGACAAGTTTAGAATAAAGATCTCATGAATAACAATTACAATTTCTGTTCAAGCAAAATAACTTGACAATTATTGACAGAACTAAGGTACTGTTCATCTCTACAATATATTGCTTTCTCAGTAAACCCAAGTCCAATGCCATTTAAAACTGTATGTTAAAATTGTACACTTCCATAAATTGCCATTTATTTTCTTTATAATCTTAACATTTTAGTAGATTTATAATACCTTATTTTTGAACAGTTTTGTATACTTTCTTAAGCTTAATTATCAAAATGCTCTTGCTCTCCTCTGTGTAAAGAGTACTTAGTATCAAAAGATGCCAGTCTTTCCCTGCAGGTGTTTGTAATTTAGCCTATTTACTCTGCATTTTTTGGTGTCTAGTAAATAGTTACACAGTTTTAATTGTGTGGGGTGTAGGTATTTACGTAAAAATGTTGCTGATAGTTACCATTTGCCTATTCACTAAAAAATAAATTGGTTTTGACTACTTAAGTTCTTTTCCTCCTTACCCTGTGATAGGGGAGTTCTTCTTTATCAGATACATTCTCAAGAGTTTTTCTGATGCCTAATCAGAAGGGAAGCTGGGCAGGTCATGTGGCTCCTCAACAAGGGCCTTAGGACATTTGCAGGAGCAGCTGAAGTGTATCAGAGAAACTGACAGAGGAGAAAAGAGTAGTAATAGTAAAAATTATTGTTGCAAACTATGTGTTCCAGTAATGCAGGTCAAGACATACAAAGATCTCTAGTTGTTGCAGGGTTTTTTTTTGGGGGGAGGGTGGGGGCCTGGAATATTTTCTTTTGAACACAATATTATTCTGAGACTATGCCTGGTGTGCCACAGATTCAGTAGTTACATGATTGCTAAGTATGTTTGAATAAATATTTTGGTTTTCATATATATTTTTTAGGATATAGCACCTTTAATATTATAAGCACATTAATGAAAATTTAGAAATTAAAACATTTAAAATCACAAAACCCCACAACTCTAACAAAATGACTCATATTTTCAGATCTGTGATAAATATATATTTCATATAGGATTCCATTTACAAAAAAAGTGTATTTTTCATGTTACCACATAGACTTTGTAACCATCCTTTTTCTCTTTTTTTTTTTTTTTTTTTCTGTGGTACGCGGGCCTCTCACTGTTGTGGCCTCTCCCGTTGCGGAGCACAGGCTCCGGACACGCAGGCTCAGCGGCCATGGCTCACGGGCCTAGCCGCTCCGCGGCATGTGGGATCCTCCCAGACCGGGGCATGAACCCACGTCCCCTGCATTGGCAGGCGGACTCTCAACCACTGCGCAACCAGGGAAGCCCGATGGCCAGTTTTTTATCCAGGAAAAATGTGTTTATTCGAGATCAGCAAAGAATTACCACTCAGGGTCTGCAATAGTGGCAAGCCAAGTGCAAGTATACCCCAGCAAGGAAAGAACTCTTTTAGAGAGGGAGAGGAGGAAGCTGGGGGTGGGGGGTGGGAGTACTGTATTAAGCAGAGTCCCTTTTTTTTTTTTTTTTTTTTTTTCTTGCGTTATGCGGGCCTCTCACTGTTGTGGCCTCTCCCATTTGCGGAGCACAGGCTCCGGACGCGCAGGCTCAGAGGCCATGGCTCACGGGCCCAGCCGCTCCGCAGCATGTGGGATCCTCCCGAAACGGGGCACGAACCCGCGTCTCCTGCATCGGCAGGCGGACTCTCAAGCACTGCGCCACCAGGGAAGCCCAAGCAGAGTCCCTTTTTAATTGAAAAAATACTGGGTTATCTGCCTCTTACATGTTGAAGTCTAAAATATAAACACAGACATAAAATAATGCTTTGTTATTCAGAAAGAGGGATACACTGTTTGAAATGAATTCTGTGATAAAGTTAAAAAACCATAAAACTCGGGCTTCCCTGGTGGCGCAGTGGTTGAGGGTCCGCCTGCCGATGCAGGGGACACCGGTTCGTGCCTCAGTCTGGGAGGATCCCACATGTCGCAGAGAGGCTGGGCCCGTGAGCCATGGCCGCTGAGCCTGCGCGTCCGGAGCCTGTGCTCCGCAACAGGCGAGGCCACAACAGTGAGAGGGCCACATACCGCAAAAAACAAACAAACAAACAAAAAAACAAACACCTTCCTGGTAAAAATGTTGTGAGTACCCACTGACGATGTATGCAAAGAATTTGATTTTATTTCCGAATTTCAACAAATTGTAGTTTTCTTATTAGTAATTCATTTATTCAGGATCACACAGCTAAGTTGTGCCACAGCAAAGACTCAGATGCAAGTCTTCTCTGCTTCAACTGAGTGACATCAAGAGGTAACATGAAAAACAATGATAGATTTGTAAGTTTTGTTCTATATTAGATTATAGTTTTTAAGATAGTTTAGAGTTGCTTAATGATAATCTAAAACTTCCCAGTACTCTTTAATTTACAGAAACTTTGAGACAAAAATTTTGTTTTGTAATGGAAGTTAAATTATATAGTTGGTCTCAGTACACAGGCATTCAGTGCATAAGCAACCATTCAAAAGTATATCTAGTCCATAAGTTTAAAAAATCTGCTTTTCCCAAATTCATGTCTTAAAGACTCCTGTTTAACAATGTATTGTACATATATTGAGTTTTTGAAGATAGCACTGTATATACTGTTACTATTAGTGCTCTAAAAAAGAAGGAAGCATGACCTTTACTACTTTCCTTAGTACCTGATACTGGTTTATATTCTGTAGCTGTGATCTGTAGCTTCAGCTAATGTTTGTTGCTTTTTTGCAGCTTAGTTTTCTGACCTCCCAGACTACCTGAAACTACTCCTTAAATTGAATCACATTATCTGCGATTCCTGTACAGTACAACATATAGGCTCTCTGCTTTTTCTTCTCCCCAGAATTCTACAGTTATGCCAGAATTCTTGAAAAAACATCCCTACACCATTACTTATTTCTGTACTCTTTATCATTGTCACAATTCACCCCATAAAATGGGATATTACCATTTTTGAGATCTGCTAATATTAGGGATGTCTCTCTAGTTTTACTGTCTTGAATAATGTATGCAACTAGAAAAGCTTTCCTCTCCCTTCATTATGCAAAAAATGTATATGTATTGCCAAGCAGTACCCAATATTATTCACACTGTCCTTCCCCTCTGTCTGAAGGTGGCATAAATGTCCAGGGCCCAAGAGCTGTCTCAGCAGGATGGCAAAAGTGTGCCCACTACCTACAGCCAGCTCCTGCCAGCACTATGTTTTATAAGATTTAAAGATTCTTTTGATGATAGGACCTGACATATTAATGCTCAGATGAAAGACAGAACTCTTTGTTACTTACACCTCCAAATGAGAGAAGGCTGCCAGTCAGGGTCATGGAGGATATTGCCCCCTGGGGACCAAGCAACAGCAAATTGGGCAGTTTATAAATGACAAGCAGGATGGGATTAGCTAGGTTTCTAGCACTCCCTGAGGATTGGCCAATTTGAATAATTTCAAGAGCTCTGGGGTGCAGAGATTGTCTCTATTTTCCTGGTTCCTGGCCCAATGGGCTTGGTACCTAATGGCCCTGCAGTGTGAAGACTCAATAAAGGAAGTGTTTGGAGTATGGACTTAATCAGCCATTGAAGAGAACTAACTGGCCTCTCTCTAGCCAAGGCCTTAAAACTAAGTCAATATAGCATTTAGAAACAAACAAACAAACAAAACAACTGTATTATGCACTGATAAATGGAATATTTATAAATGGAATGGAATATTTATAAATGGAATATTTCCTGCCATATCAATAAACAAAGGATGCCAGAGTCACCAATGATTGCAGCCCTCCAATGTGAGCTGGTGAGCCCTGAGGAAACTCAGGGCTGAAAAGAATACCTGCCATCTAGCAGCCATCCCTGTGGTGAGCCTTGAGGAAACTCAGGATGTGAAAATACAGGCTCCAGAGAGCTGAGGTGCATATCAAAGGAATGATTTCAGTGAGCCCAACTCTTGCATCTTCCCATACCTAGAAAAGAGCTTAATTCCTTAACTTGAGATATCTGGTTTTCTTTATTTAACAGTAATCTTTTTTTTTTTTTAACAGTAATCTTTTGATATTCCCAATTACCTGCACTTTGTTGCAGAACTCCTAGGGTCTTCCCTGGTAGTACAGTGGTTAAGAATCTGCCTGTTGATGCAGGGGATACGGGTTCGTGCCCCGGTCTGGGAAGATCCCATATGCCGCGGAGCAGCTGGGCCCGTGAACCATAGACGCTGAGCCTGCGCGTCCAGGGCCTGTGCTCTGCAACGGGAGAGGCCACAACAGTGAGAGGCCGGCATACCACAAAAAAAAAAGAAAAAAAAAAATTAAGAAATATAGAATTGAATTTTAGTCCTAGAATTAATTATACTTGACTGAGAAACAGGATGCCATAATTATTCAATTATATATTTTCATAAATAATATGCATTTAAATAAGCACAAGGTTAAATTGCTTACATTAGCCTAAGGGTTAATGGAATAACCTTATTTTAAAATCCAAGATACTAAAATCCTGTTAATTCTACACATCAATAGGATTTCTAACTCAATAGATCATCCTATCAAATATGTCCGAGAATTTTGCAAATATATCGAGCAAATATCAATTCATCTGAGAGTAGCCTTCATTTTAGTAAGTATTTTTTAAGCGTTTTCATCTTGTGTGTTAGACACATACTTGTATGAATTTTGCTACATGTACATATAACAACTAAAAACAAAACTCTAGGTAACTATGATTCATTTGCAAAGTCATTCATAGAGAAGGATTTTATAAATTTGCTTCTGATGACATACAATGAATACTTAATATGTTATTCCATAAATAAGTGCAAATGATATATTAGCACCTACCTGGTTTAAAGCTGGGAGATTAAAAACTTCTTGAAAAAGCTTCCCAGGGAAAAAAGTCAGAGAATTTAGTAAAGTGAGCATGATTTTGGAAAGCCAAGTTTCTTTACAATTCCTATTAGCCACAATATAGGTAAATCTTCACTTTAAATGAATTCATTGACAAAATATTAATTAATATACAAAAATATTGCTGCTAATTATTCAATAAAAAACAGTTGGAGTAGATTCTGGCTGAGGCTCAGATCCCCTTTCAATAAAGGACTCACTGCCCAGCTGAAAGTCCTATGGTTAGCTGACTGTCTCCAGCTGAAGTCAAGCTCATCCTTGTTAGTGTGAGCCAATGAATAACATGACAGCAGCTGAGATCTAGTTCTTGAATCAGCTCCCAACCAATGACTGAACAGGGAGTGGTACAAGAGCCTACCCACTTTCCCTCCGCACGGGATTCCTCTCCTAGGCAGTTTTGGCACTGGAGCTCCTCGTTTCGCTGGTAGAGGATTTGTAAGGTATGAATCATGGTCCTTGTCCCTCTGCCTAATTCTGATTTTTCTTTTCTTTTCACATGGATTTATTCTTTAATAAACCTTTTGTACTCTTAACTCTACCTCAATATTTGTTTCCTAGAGAAAATGCGACAATATTTTATTTTATGAAGGGAGTTAGTTTTTCTTAAGTGGGATCTTAGGCAAGACTGGGAATATAAGCAGTAATACAGTAGAGTTTTTGTCATCAGGTAGTTTATAGTCTGGTGTTATCAACCTCCATGATAATGTCCATGGGCCTCAAAGAAGTTAATTATCACAAAGCCACAGAGAGCGTTCATGGTAGTACCAAGGATTTGACCTTAGATGTCTCTGATTCTAAGGGACATGATGATTTTCTTACCTACCTTTTTCTTTTTTTTTTTTTGCGGTGCGCGGGCCTCTCACTGTTGTGGCCTCTCCCGTTGCGGAGCACAGGCTCCGGACGCGCAGGCTCAGCGGCCATGGCTCACGGGCCCAGCCACTCCGCGGTATGCGGGATCTTCCTGGACCAGGGGATGAACCCGTGTCCCCTGCATCGGCAGGCTGACTCTCAAGCACTGCGCCACCAGGGAAGCCCTTACCTACTTTTTAAGGCTGCAAAGTTTTTCGTTGCATTATGGAGCAAGCTAAGCTTTTTTACCATTAACATTGTAACATGTAATATTTAGAATCTAGGAAAATATTAAAATGTTGGGTATAAACTCTACCCATGAAAGCCCATGATTTAGGGAAGAAACAGGACTACTATGAAATAAAAGGAATCAGAGATAATTAGTATATCCCAATCAGCTGGCTGTCAGCAAATGAAAGGAGATATTAGTAAATTTGAATCATGTGTTCTATATTGCTTAAAATAGAAACAAGTTAACACCGTGAGAACCAGAATAAACAAATACTCTGTTTATTCTAATCCATTAGCTGTTTTCTCCTTTGCCAGCTCAGGTAAAGTTAACAGTTTCAGAAAAAGTGGGAATTCTCTTATTTATACTGTATCTGCTAGGTTACCGGAAGCAAACGTGGATTTAAACATCTTCTGTGTGTCATTTACAATGCTTGGTGCTGGTAATATGCTAATGAAATAGTCTATCTGCTCAAGTGGGTTAGGGAAACTAGTCTAATGAGGGAAGGAAACAAGTAAACAACACTTAAAGTATTAGTACCCTATGAAATGATGTATGATTTAGACTCTATGGAGCATGGCGTCACCCTCAAGGGAAACATAACTCAGCCAACAAGGGAAGGCTCCCTGCTGGAATAAGGAATAATGCTTCAAATGCCTCCTAGATCATGAGAAATTGTGGGAGATAGAGAGATGCAGTGTAACCCAGAGATATGCGTGTGTAAAACAAGGAGACATGAAACAGCATTCTGCAGCTCGATTCTGTAGGAATGAGCCCTGGTTGTAAGAAAGTTGGAAATGAAAAACTGCCACTCCAGAAATATGCAAGTAGTTGAGAATGAAAGTCACCGTATGCTATGCTACAGAGTTTTGACATTTTTTTCCCCTAAAGTGATTAGCTGTTACATTAAGAAATGATGTAATTCCCAGTTAGAAAAATATCTCTGGCAGGTAGGGAAGGTGATAGACATAGAACCGGTTCAGAGACTTAACTGCAGTAAGTCAGATAAGAAGCAATGGATACCTAGAGTAAGTCCATGAGGAGTAGAAAGGAGCGAGTTCAAGAAATACCAAGGAAAGAGATCAAAGAATTGGGTACCAGATTGGGTTCAGAGTGAGTGTGAGCTGAGAGTATGGGATGCTTTTCTAGCTATTGTAGAAAATAAGAAGATGAGAGAAATAACTAGAAATGATTTTTGAAGTAGGAAGAGATGTTGAGATGAAGTTTGAGTTGGAATGTCCGTGGGAAAATTCTGAGTGTATGCTCAGGAAGTGTTCTTTTTGTGGGTTGAAGCTTGCAACATAAGTCTAGATTAAGCATTTGTTAGGTGAGAGTTTCCAGCGTAGAGTAATAGAGGTCATGGATGTGGATGTATTGTGTACATGGGGACTGTAGCTGAATGTTCATGCAGAGTGACAAGGTTAAATACCTAAAGACAGAGCTCTAGTGAAAGGGACAAATGTTACAGAGACATCATTAAAAATAAAGACTATAACATGGCCATTCATTTGAGAATTAATATTTAATTATAACAGGAATAAATCGTAGGTAAACTATCTCTTTTGAAGTATAATTTTTTTGTTCCACTGATTATGTATGCATAGGAATGGGAGGACAGAATTTAGGATGAATCCCTGATTTCTGTCTTAGACAACTAAATGAACAAAGAGAAAAGGCTATCAGAAAAAATGTATGTGTATATATCATATATAGTATAGTATCTTTGGATAATTTCAGTTTTATTAGTCATATGCAATTATCTCCCACGGCATGAAGCTAACTTATCAAGGGCAAAGTGAAAGGTCTGAGTGTATTGCCATCTCTTTGATGTTTTTATAGGATATAATGAAAGATGAATGCTCAATGCTGAAGCTGCAGCTGACAGAGAAGGACGAACTAATTTCCCAACTTCAGGAAGAACTGGTAAGTGTGAACAATATTTGGCCCACGGGTGTATTTTCCTTGCAAGGTTATTTGCTATAAACCCTACAACTTATTTTATTAACACTAACAGATTTATAAACTGTTAGTGATTCAATCTGATTATCAATTTTATAATCCTACAGTAATGAAGATTTGACAGTCTGAAAAAGAGTATGTTTTATAATATATATTGAACTTTACGTAATTCCAGAAACAGATTACTGACCCAGGATTAGGCATTTCAGTTCTACCTATCAAAAATCGTGAAGGCTAAGGCCACACTTTATTTTGTAAAGTGCAAGATTTAACTCCATACTGCCATACCTAGAGACACAATCATGTAATACAAAGCAAAGTACTCAATAATTTTGCCAACAAAAGCAAATTTTACTTTTACATAAAGGTACCAAAAATGCATTAACCTAATGAGATGTTTTGTTAATATAGATATTATATAAATCCCAAATTATCTAAAAATTATACAAAAATATGAAATGTATAGTTCATGTTTTCAGGGTGTTTTTTAGATGTGACATCGTAAATGTATTAAATCATACTTTCATAACATGAAAACGCATTTGGTAGGTAACAAGAATAGCAGTGGGCATTACTTTTTAAAGTATGTGTTCTCAACATATATATATACATATATATGAATAGTATTTTGCAATGTAACGTATTTGATCTGGATAGAAATAAAAAATGAGTTCTCCAAAACAAAAATGAGGAAGTAATGAGAAATTTAAAAAAATTAATCATTCTTAAGAATACCAATAAAATAAAGACATTATACAATAAGAGGCCCTGACTCATTATCAAGGTCAAAAATCAAACCCTAGTCAATAATGTTCTCTATGATGATTTCATATTTGACTACATTAACAATGTATTATGTAATTATTAAATAAATGACAAAGCAGATTTTATAGACCAAGCTTTTGAGAACTTTTCTGAAAACATATTAGTGAGATAGCATACAAATTTAGAGTCTGTTTTATTGACTCTTGACAACTGACAACAGTTTTACTGAAACTTGACCTTTAGACTGTGTTTCATGACTGGGTTTGATGCTGATTATTGGTCCCATGAGCATATTATTGTCACTTTAGACACCGATTGACCCATATCTATTAAGATAGTAATAGAATTACAGACAAAAGGAACATGTCTTACATTACTGGGAATAACCTTTTATAAATAAGTTATTTATATGAAATTTATTACATAAAACATTACTATATATAACTATAGGTATGTATTATGTAATCAAGCTTTATCTTTGAGTTGACTAGAATCATATGTAGATATTTATGAATGGATGCCTAAAATTATTAGTTTTAACACAGCAGAAAATGTATTCACTTTGCCAGAAAATGCATATTTTGGATAATTAAGTCAGAAAGAAGTGTTCATTTTTTTCCCCCAACATTAGTTATGATCAGATTTAAAACTTAGCCTATACAAGAAATCAGACCTTCATTTGTTGGATGAAATGAGAAAGAAAACGATTAGTTCCAGAGCCAATGTTACATAGCTATAATTAAGATAATTTAGTGCCCCTGCGTCCAATAAGTCCTCTGTTGGTTAATCTAGTGAAATGAGATGCAAGTGTTTTCTTTTGCTTGGTTTTTGTTTTAAACTTGAATTGCCCAAATTGACTTATTAGCTTCTAAAATTTCCAGGTAACAATCAAGGTAGCACTTTACTTTTGTGCTATGTAGTTTGCATAGTCATCTTAAATAGTTCAACAAAGGAGAGTGTTAACTTTTGAAAATAGTTTGTTTCATTAAAGAAAACTGTACCTAAAGAAAAAAGTGTATAGGTGATTTAGGAAGTTAAGGAAGAAGAAACATTGTTAAAAGAAAAAGTCATCATTAAAACCAGACTTGGAGCATGGACAAGGTGGCAATCACATAAAAGTAATATAAACCACTTAGATCCATTGAAAATTAGGTCCTAGTATTTCTGATTCTGATAATAAGTGACTTGTGACATTCTGAAAAAGTAGACATTAAATTTAACATTTTCAAATTTAGATAGGTAAAGTTTAAATTTCAAGACATTTTAGGAACCAGTTTCCTGTACCCTGCTATAATCACAAACTGTAAGAATTTAGTTTAGTTTTATTATGGGTTTCTCATTTCTTAACTATTGCTATTATCATAAGCAGTTTACCTACATATACACTATAAATCAAATTTAGATGTAATTATACCAATAAAGAATTTATATCCAACTTAGTAAAGTTATTTTAATATAATTTATTTAGCCTCACTTTGATATTTTCAGTTTAAAAATGTTAGTGCAGTGTGGGGTTGGTGGCAAAAGAAGTTTTTATACCACTTGAAAACTTTTTTATTGAGGTAACATTGGTGTATAACTTTATGTTTCACGTGGACAACATTACATTTCTGCTTCTGTACAGACTGCAGCGTCCTCCCCACCAAAAATTTAGTTTCCCTCTGTCACCATACAGTTGATCCCTTTATTCATTTTGCCCTTTCCCAGTGCTTCTTACTCTCTGGTAACCAATACTCTCTACTCTGTATCTATGTATGTTTGTGTTTGGTTTGGTGTGTGTGTGTGTGTGTGTGTGTTTGTTTTTTGATATTCCACATATGAGTGAAATCATATGGTATTTGTATTCTCCATCTGACTTTTTTTTGTTTTGTTTTTGCGGTACGTGGGCCTCTCACTGTTGTGGCCTCTCCCGTTGTGGAGCACAGGCTCCGGACACACAGGCTCAGTGGCTATGGCTCACGGGCCCAGCTGCTCCGCGGCATGTGGGATCTTCCCCGACCGGGGCACGAACCCGTGTCCCCTGCATTGGCAGGCGGACTCTCAACCACTGCACCACCAGGGAAGCCCTCCATCTGACGTTTTTTACTTAGCATAATACACTCTCAAGGTCCATCCATGTTATCATAAATGGCAAGATTTCATCTTTTTTTTTTATGGCTGAGTGGTATTCCATTGTGTATAGATACCATATCTTCTCTACTCATTCATTCATTGATGGACACTTAGTTTGTTTCCATATCTTGGCTATTGTGAATAATGCTTCAGTGAACATAGGGGTAAATTTATCTTTCCGAATTAGCGTTTTCATATTCTTTGGATAAACACCCAGAAGTGGTGTTACCAAACTCAGGTTTGGCTGCTTGCTGCTCAAAAGCTGATAATCCAAGGGGCAAGGGTCAATAGAAAGGAAAGGTGCTTTAATCAGGAAAGCCTGCAACCTGGGGAGAAGGTGGACTGCTTGTCCTGAGACCAACTCCAAATATTCTGCTCAGTCATGACAGTTTTTAAACGGGAAAGAGGGGGAAGAATCTCCGTGAGTCGTTGAGGCAGAAGGCTGGATTCTGCATCATTCTCCCTTGCGTGCAGACTGTCTGACAGTCTTCAGATGTTATCTTGCCTGTGTGATCTGCCTGCAGGGTTGTGGCAGATAGAGAGATACTCATTTTTTAACTGCTTAATTTTTCATTCTTTTCATCCATGAAAAGAATCAACAGGCATAGTGTGCATGTAGGAGAGCATAAGTCAGGAGTTAGGTTAAATTGCCTATTGATCTCATTCCTATACTAAGGTTCTCTTAAAGTGAGAGGGGAACAGAAATGGGCAAACAGGAAAGGGGCAGAAGAGCTGCTTTCAGTGGGATAATTGGAGCATATGGTAGTTCTGTTAACTTTTTGTGCACTCTCCTTGCTCTTTTCCATAGTGGCTGCACCCACTTTCATTTCCACCAACAGGTATGAGAATTCCCTTTTCTCCACATCTGGCCAACAATGTTGTTTCTTGCCTTTTTGATAATAACCATTCTAACAGGTGTGAGGTAATAACTCATTGTGGTTTTGATTTGCATTTCCCTAGTATTTGGTGATGTTGAACATCTTTTTATGTGCCTATTTGGACATCTGTATATCTTTTGGGGAGAAATGTCTATTCAGCTTCTCTGCCCATTTTTAACTTGGGCTGTTTTATAATATTGAGTTGTATGCATTCTTTATATATTTTGGATATTAACCCCTTATCGGATATATGATTTGTAAAGATCTTCCCCCATTCAGTAGCTTGTGTTTCATTTTGACGATTTTCCTTTATTGTGCAGGAGATTTTTAGTTTGATGTAGTCCAATTTGCTTATTTACCCTCTTGTTTCTAGATATGTCTCCTCAGCCAAGGGAAAGATATTGCTATGACTAAGTCAGTGTTTTGCTTATGTTTTCTCCTAGGATTTTTATGGTTTCAGGTCTTACATTCAAGTCTTTAATCCACTGTGAGTTGATTTTTGTGTGTGTGTGTGTGTGTGGTGTGAGATAGTGGTCTAGTTTCTTTTTTTGTACATGGCTGTTCACTTTTCCTAGTACAATTTGAAGAGACTATCCTTTCTCCCCTGTATATTCTCTGCTCATCATAAATTGTGTCCATATACAGGTGGATTTATTTCTGGGCTCTCAATTCTGTTCTCTTGATCTATGTATCTGTTTTTCTGCCAGCACCATGCTGTTTTGATTACTATGGCGCTGCAGTAGTTTGAAATCAGGAGGTGTGATAACTCAAGCTTTGTTCTTTATTCTTGGGATTGCTATGGCTATGGTCTTCTTTGGTTCCATGTTAATTTTAGAATTTTTATTTCTGTGAAATGTCTTGGGATTTTGATAGGGATCACATTGAATCTGTAGATTGCTTCAGATTATAGGGACATTTTAACAATGTTAACTTTTCCAATTCATGAACACAGAATATGTTTACATTTGTGTCTTCAATTTCTTTCTTTTAACCTCTTCGGTTAAATTTATTCCTAGGTATATTCTTTTGTTATCTTACATGGGATTGCTAATTTCTTTCTGCTAGCTCATTGTTAGCACACACAAGTACAACAGATTTTTATGTTTTTGTACCCTACAATCTTATTGTATTTGTTTATTCCTAACTTTTTTTGTGGAGTCTTCAGGGTTTTCTGTATATAAAAATCATGTCACGCACAAATAGTGACAGTTTCACTTCTTCCTTTCTAGTTCGGATGTGTTTTATTTATTTGTCTTGGCTGATCACTCTGGCTAAATTCAATAATATGTTGAATAAGAGTTAGTGAGAATAGGCATCCTTGGCTTATTCTTGATTTTAGAAGGATAGCTTTCAGTTTTTCACCATTGACTGCAATGTTAGCTGTGGGTTTGTCATGTATGGCCTTGATTATGTTGAAGTATCTCTTCCTTCTATAACCACTTTATTGAAAGTTTTTTATATCATAAATGTGTATTGAATTTTGTCAAATGCTTTTTCTGCATGTATTGAGATGATATGACTTTTATCCTTTTGTTAATGTACTGTATCATATTAGGTTTTTTGGGGTTTTTTGGTTGTCTTTAGTCGATGTTAAACTACATTTCTGGAATAAATCCCACTTGATCATTGTGTGTAATCGTTTTAATGTATTATTGTATTTGGTTTGCTAGTATTGAGGATTTTTACATCTATGTTCATTGGAGATATTGGCCTATAATTTTCTTTTTATGTGTCTGATTTTGATATCATTTGGTAAGATGAGTTAGCATGCATTCCTGTTCTTCAATGTTTTGGAAGAGTTTGAGAAGGATGAGTATTAAATCTATGGTAGAATTCAGGTGTGAAGTTGTATAGTCCTGGGCTTTTGTTTTTTGGGAGGTTTCTGATTACAGTTTCAACTTGTGCGCTGGTTGTATGATTTGAAGAATGTGTCCTTTTATTGGTTGTCCTCTATATTTCTGTGGTATCTGTTATCATTTCTCCTTTTCTGATTGTATTAGGGCCTTGCTTTTTTCTTAGTGGATCTAGACTTGTAAATTTTGTTTTTCAAAGAACCAGCTCTTAGTCTGAATCTTTTGTATTGTCTTTTTAGTCTCTATTTCATTTATTTCCACTCTTTATTTCCTTCGTTCCACTGATTTGGGGCTTCATTTGTTCTTTTTCTAGTTCCTTTAGGTATAAGATTAGATTGTTTAATTGAATTTTTTCCTGTTTCTTGAGGAAAGCCTGTCTTGCTATGAACTTCCCTCTTAGTACCACTTTTGCTGCATCTCATAGATTTTGGCATGTTGTTTTCATTTTCATTTGCCTTCAGGTATTTTTTTAATTTATCCTTTGATTTCTACATTGACCCAGTAGTTGTAGCATGTTGTTCAGTCTTATTTGTGACTTTTCCAGATTTCTTCTTGTAATTGATTTTTAGTTTCATAGCATTATGATTGGAAAAGATGCTTGATATGATTTCAATATTCTAAATTTATTGAACTGTGTCTGAACATATGGTCTTTCCTTGAAGGTTCCATGTATAGTTGAAGAATGTGTATTCTGCTGCATTAGGATGGAACATTCTGTACAAATCTATCAAATCCAATTAGTCTAACATTTCATTTAAGGCTGTTGTTTCCTTGTTGACTGGATGATCTATCCATTCATGTGAGTGGGGTGTTTAAAGTCCCCTACTATTATTGTATTGCTGTAAATTTCTCTCTAGGTCTGTTTATAATTGTTTTATATATTTTGATGCTCACATTGTTAAGTACATATATATTAATAACTGTTACATCTTGATGAATTGTCCCCTTTATGATTATGTACTGTCCATCTTTCTCTCATTACCCTTTGTGTCTTGAAGTCTATTTTGTCTGAGTGTGGCTATACTTGCTTTCTTTTGGCTGCCATTTGCTTGGAGTATCATCTTTCATCCTTTCAGTTTGAGCCTATGTTTGTCTTTAGAGCTGAGATGTTGCCTGGAGGCAGCATATACTTGGATCTTGTTTTTTAATCTATCCAGACGCTCCCTTTTCATGAGTTCAGTTTGTTTACATTTAGGGTGATTATTGATGAGGACTTAGTACTGCCATTTATCTTTTGTTTTCTGGTTGCTCTATATCCATTGTTTCCCTTGTGTTTCTGTAGGACATTTTAGTTTGATGGTTTTCTATGATGTTTTTCTCCATTTTCTTTTGTATCATGTCTCTGTTCTAGATTTATGTTTTGTAGTTACCAAGAGGTTTGTATAAAATGTCTCATAGATAGAACAGTCCTTTTTTCTGCTAATAGCATCCTCATTTGCCTATACAGGTTCCATTCTTTTCCTCTTCCCCTTTTCTGTTTTTTGTTGTCTCAAATTATCCTTTTTTATGTTGTGAGTTTGTTACCAAATTAAAGTAGCTATGTTTTTTCCACCCTTTTAACCTTTATGCTATAATAAAGTATTAAAAACCTATTCTGATAGAGTTGGAGTTTTCTGATTCTATCACCTTACTCAAAGTTGTGTGTGTGTTTTGTCATCTTGTTTGTGGTAGAAGAGCTCCTTTTGACAGTTATTATAAGACAGGTTTAGTGGTGAACTCCCTCAGCTTTTGTCTGGGAAGGTCTTTAATTCTCTTTTGTATCTGAATGCATGATAAATTTTCTAGATAGAGTGTTCTTGGCTGACAGTTTTTATCTTTCAATATTGAGCATGTCATTCCACTCCCTCCTAGCCTGTGGAGTTTCTGCTGAGAAGTCTGCTGATAGCCTAATGTGGGTACCTTTTGTAAGGAACCTTTATTCCCTGACTGCCTTTAAAATTCTTTCTTTGTCATTGACTTCTGACAGTCTTAATATAATGTCTTGGAAAAGGCCTTTTTTGCAACTGAGGTAATTAGGTGATCTCTTCGCTTCATGGGCTTGTACACTCAGTTCCTTCACCAGGTTTGGAAAGTCCTTAGCTATTACTTCTTTAAACTCTCCGATCTCTTCTTTTCCTCCTGGGATACACATTATCCTAATACTTTCCCTTCCTAATAGTCAGCACTTAGAGAATTTGCTCATGTAAAAAAAAAACTTAATTCTTTCCTCTTCTACTTGTATCATTTCTAGATATCTATCTTCAAGCTTGTGAATACTCACCTCCAGATGGCCTGTTCTATTTCCAGTGCTTCCTAATGCATTCTTCATCTCATTTATTGAATTCTTCTGCTCCAGAATTCATGTGGTTATTTCTGAGTTTCAGTCTCTTTAGTAAAGTATTCCTTCTCTTCATTAATTTTCTTCCTGAGCTCATTGAACTGCCTTTCTGAGTTTTTTTCTTGTGGCTCATTGAGTTTCTTCCTGAAAGCTATTCTGAATTCAATCAATTAGATTACAGTATTCCATGCCTTGAAGTTTGGTTTCTGTAGAATTGTCACTTTGATTTTTGTTGTACAGTGTTACTGTGGTTCTTCAAGGAGCTTGAGTTCTTACCATGCCAGCGCTTCTGTAGTAGCAGACACATTTCTTTAGGTAAAGCTGGTTTTTTTTTACTTGATTCTAATGATTCAACAGGTTAGAAATTAGAGGCCTTGCCTATTTTTCATTAAGTGGTACTAGAGCACAAGCTGCTTTGGTTTCTCTTACCCGAGCTGCCTCTGGTTATCTATGAGAATGGGTACTTACACCCTCCACCATGTTTGTCAGAAGTGTCACCCAGTGCCCTCAGTATTATTTGTGTCTCTGTGGACATTGCTACCTTGCTGTTGCGGTGCTACTGGTGCCAATATCTGGGGCACTGGGGTGGTGGGCTCTTCTGTTGAGTCTGAATCACAGGCTCTGATGCCTCATGGGGAGGAGGTGAGTTGGGGGAAGAGTGCAGATCACATGGGTGCCTCTGTCATGTCTGGTATTGTCAGGCTCGGGCTCTGCTGCTGTGGGCAGGGGGTTGGGAGGCCAGAGTCATGGGCACTTCTCTGGCTAAAGGGATGGGGTGCCAGCCTTGCTGCTACTGCCCAGTTACCTGTGGTGACTGGCACCACTGGGGCTAGGAGGACAGAGTCTTGTCCCCTGTCTCCCCTACTGCTACCAGCTTCTCTGGGGCTGTGGGCTCAGGCACCATCTCCACTGTTCCCTGGGCCCCATCACTTCTGTGTTCCAGACCACCCACCTTTAGGTGTACAGATGTGTGTAATTATCTGGCCTCCTGTTTTTGTTGGGCAGAGGTACGTTTTGAGTTATGGGTGTTTTACTGACTGTAGATTAAAGGGAAGAGACCGAAAAAACCTTGCTTCATCACAATGATGACGTTACTCCAAGAGATGTTTTTAAAGGCAAGATCTTTGGTAAATTTTTTATCTTGTAGAGCAGGGCTCCTCAACACCACTGTTGACATTTGGGTCAGATTGTGCTTTATAACCGGTCCTGTGCAATGTCAGATATTTAGCAGCATGCCTGACCTCTCCCCTCTAGATGTCAGTAGTGCCCTCCAGGCAATGCCAAATGTCCCTGGAGGCAGATTTGCCCCCAGTTGAAAACCATTGCTTTAGAGGTATATTATGCTACAGTCCCCAGTTAGATGTTGGTCCAATATAATACAATTTATCTGTTGGTACTCAGTAAAAAGTTCTGCAGAAGGGCTGGATCTCTCTTTTACTATCACATAAATAGCTATTTGAATGTTCTTTTAGGCCACTAGGGCTGCAATAACAAAATACCATAGACTGGGTAGCTTAAACAGAAATTTATTTTCTCACAGTCCTGGAAGCTAGAAGTCCAAGATCAGAGTGCCAGCATGGTTGGGTTTTGGTGAAAGCTCTTTTTGGCTTACGGATGGCTTCTAGCTGTGTGCTCGTGTGGTTTCTGCTGAGTGCATGTGCATGGAGATGGAGAAGGAGAAAGGGGGTCTAAGTTTTGTTGCTTCTTATAAGGGCACTAATCCCATCATGAGGACCCGGCCCTCAGGACCTCATCTAAGCTCGCGCATCTCCCAAAGACCCCTATCTCCAAATACCATCGCACTGGGTGTTAGGTCTTCACCATATAAACTTGGGAGAGATGCCATTTAGTCCACAGCACATACTGTTCATGTTCGTTTCTATTTAATATTAGCAAGTAAAAATGTGGACAAAGAAGTCTATTATTTTTCCAGCTTTAAATGTGCATTTCAAACATCATTCTGTCTCTACTGTATGACCTCAGAATTATTACCTAGGTTCTTTTCTTTCTTGCTGGGTAGGTGGACTTTACAAAGCACAAATATACTTAGAAACTCAATTTTTACTTTAGATTATATATTGATATTTGAGCAAATTATCTACAGTATTAACTGAATTTATACCATGAGTGTATTTTGTAGTCATACTTTGTTGATCCCTCTCTATTCTTTTCAAAAATAAAACATAGTGGTTTGTATCTTGGGAATAATTTCAAGATGTTTGAAATTATTATCCCTGAAATTTGTGTGTATCATTTACATCAGTGAGATTTACTGAGTTTTTTTTAAGCAGTTAATCATTTGTACATTTTAGGATGTCTAAGGGGATATAAATATTAGAATATCAGAGTGTTCTAGGGTTGTATATGTGGTGGGGCAAGTAATTGGAGAAGACGAGGGCTATAGTCTTTATGCAAGAGTTTTTGGCATGATAAACAGGAAGGAACTAGTTCTTATATGGTACATTTACTCTCAACTGCTTTGTAATAGAACAAAATCTCCTGCACTGCTATGAGGTAATGTGAAGGGCACTTGCTAGCCATATCTATGTGACATGGGCTATGTAAATAGTATTTTTTATTTTGATAATTATACCTTGTATTGGTTTTACAAAATGTGTCCAAAAAATTTTGGAATAACTCAAACAACATTTGAAATTATCTCCTCAACTTTAAGACCTCTTTCCCATTAAATGAGATCTTTAAAATGATTTTACTTCTCTTCCCTCACTTAGAAACTTATATGGATTTTACTGAACTTGTTGAGGACTTAATGATTTTAGTACTTTTTGTTGGTTTTCCCTTGAAACTTTTTTTTTCTTTCAAAAGAATTATTTGTGACATATTTGTAAATACATAGTGACAATTTTTTCTATTAGATTTAAATTATGTATAGTATACGATTTATTATTACAGATTACTGTTTCCACCCCTCTTGATCTTTCTCCATTTTATGGACTCTGCTGACTCTTTTATGGCTTGGTTAGAATCCTTTCCCAAGTATTAAGATGGGGTATTAAAGATGTAGTCTCTAAATCTTTGAATATCTCTTTACCTTGAAAGATGAAGGATACTGCTATAGATTGAATTGTGTCCCCCCAAATTCACAAGTTGAAGTGCTGTTCTCCAATGTGACTGTGTTTGGAGTTTGCTTTTAGGAGGTCATTAGGTTAAATGAAGTCATAAGGGTAAAGTCCTAATTCAGTAGCATTAGTGGCCTTGTGAGAAGAAGAGAGAAATCTCTCTTTCCATGCATGGGTGCTGAGGAGAGTCCATATGAGCATACAGCAAGAAGGCAGCCATCTACAAGCCAGAAACAACTCTTGCTAAAACCTGACCATGCTGGCACCTTGGTTTTTTGTTGTTCACGTGTCATTGTGTCATATAACATTTCTGTTGCACATGAAGTGGCCTGTCCTTCATGTTTTGCTTCCTAAGGGCTTTGTTCCTCTTAAGATCCACTATTATTTTCTTCTGCTTATTTCTCAGTACTAGGGTAAAAGTTATGAAAAATGTAACCCTCAAATAGAGGCCCACTAGAATCTGCTTCTGTTGGCTGGTGACAACAAACAAATTTGAAGGATACTGGACTTAGTTTTTCTTCTGTGACACTCTCAGGTTTCCTCAGTTACAAATGGTAGAACACTGTTGGCCAATCTGGGTGGCTGCTCTGCAGTTTTCCCAGCCAAAAATATTCTGTAGATGCTCCTAGAATAAGAAATCAGTAAAGGATCACCCTTCTGGCAAGGTTGGGTATTTTCCATCAGTACTGTTCTCTCCAGAACCTTTTGATTTCTCATTCTTGCCCAGGCATATTAACTGCTAGTCTCATTGGCTCCAGTTAAGCCCAGAAGATAAAGTCTTGAGCCTGCTCTCTTCTCCCAGCACCCATCAGAACCTGAATTCTTCCGCATGTGCCTCGGTGAGCTTTACTTTCCTGCCCCAGTCACTGCTTCACCTCGGGAGAAGTTAGTGTCAACTTGGGAGAAGATGGTATCAGAAAACTGTGTTCAGGATACCATCTTCTCTTGAGACTTTCTTCATGCGTCCTCTAAACAAACCCCAAATGGTAACTGTATTATGCAGTCTCCCCCTCCACGATTTACTTCTTACCAAAAGTTCAGTGACAGCCACATTACATGAAGCCCCAAGGCATGTACCAGGTTTGGTCAACTTTATTTTGGGTTAGAAAATAAAAAATAGAGAAAAGGAATTTCTTCAATTCTTCTGTCTGTAACCTTAACTTTCTTTAACTTGAAGGGAAAATGAGCCAATATAGTGATATTAAATATCAGGATACAAGTATCTAGCCTCAGTGACTATGTAACTGGATGTAGCTATTCTTCTTCTGGCCTCAATTTTTCAGTTGTCAACTAATACCATAATATTAAAAATAGAAACTGACTATTCACCAAAGGTGAATTTGGTAGATAATGTACTTATATAGCTTCAGTATATATTTTAATGTATATTTACATGGCTATGTATTTATAAAATTAAGTGGTGGGAGCTGTATATGGTATGAATATGATATAAAAATATAGGTGCAAAGAAAGTGTATAATTTCTTTAGGGTAATATGAGTATTCAGTTTCTATTATGAAATTTGACAGAGCTTCATTTTAATAACATATTTTATACTCAGAAAAAATCAGACATATCTGTTTGGAAAAGAAGAATTTGAATAGAGTTTAGTGGTTTTCATCCTGTGGTTTTTGTGGGTTGGAATGTCTTAGTCTGTTCAGGCTGCTAAAACAAAATATCATAAACTAAGTGGCTTAAACAACAGACACTTACTACAGTCCCAGTAGCTGGAAGTCCAAGGTCAAGCTGCCATAGATGCAGTGGTGAGGGTTTCCTTCCTGCTTATGTCTTCACAAGCCTTTCCTTGCATGCACAGAGAGCAAGAGAGGGTATGGGTTGGGGAGGGCAGAGAGACCTTGTGACTCTTCCTCTTTTTGTAAAAAGCACTAATCCCATCATGAGGGACTCAAGTTTATGACCTAACCTAAGGCTAATAACTTCGCAAAGCCTCCACCTTCAAGTACCATCACTTGAGGGTTAGGACTTCAGCATATGAATTTGTGGGGACATATCTGTTTAGTTTGTAAGAGGGAAACACGAGTATCAGTGAGGACTTAGGGAATTCAACTCTTCATCAGCCACTTAATGACAGCAGTTATAAATGTACTGTGTTTTTAATATCGTAGTTATCAGATTCTAGTTAACAAAATGTCACATCTGAGAATAAAAATCACCCAAACCCAATAACCCAGACAAGATGACTGCTAAGGGCTATGGTGAATTATTACATCAGAGTAGGAAATGAAATGAAATGGTGTGACATACACTTAGAATTTTTCAACACATTGATTGGGCAGGATGTTAATTGAAACCATGGAAAAGAACCAACATTCAGAGTCAGAAATGAGTTTTTCTTTTAAATATAATTAAATATTTGGATATATATTTAAATATGTTTATTGTGTAGAATATATTGAACTTTTTAATATTAGAAGTACCTCTCCCACTCAGCTCAAAGATCTGGAGATTTCATAAATTGACATTTTAAGATACTTAATGTATAGGTATAGGTTTAGACCAAAAATCTAAACATATGGCTACAGTAAGGATACTTAATCAGAATCAATTATTATAATAGCAATTTAAAATAATTGCATATTAACCTTAAGTTTAACTTCAAGTATATTATTTAATGATGCAGAGCAGAGAAATATTTTTCTCACTGAAGAGTAAGTTTGATTTTCTAAGCTGTTCAGTGAAGGTCACGTTGAAGAATACATTGTAATTTTATTGTTAGTATGAAACTGAGGAACACTGTAAATATTACCTTCGTGTGCCTAAAATAAATCAGAGATCATGAACATTGATGGTGAAGTGTACCCTTGTGTCTTGTGGGGACAGATTTTCTTAAATTATTAATCTTGTAAATGGTTTGAGAAACCTTTATAAATGGTTTTTACACTATGGCTGGAAAGTGTGCCCCATATATCAGAAATTGAAGAAAGTCTATTTGGTATTTATGGATTGATTCAAAATACTTGAAAATGAGTTGAACCTACGAATAAAAATGTTAGTTGGCCCTAAGACTGAAGAGTGAATTTTAATTGTCCTAATTAGAATCAGTATACCATGCTACAAATTTCCTGTTTTGTTTTGCCAGTAATTTGGATGCCTATTACTCCATCAGATATTAAATGAAGTCATATGTAATTAGAGAAGTAAATTACCTGTAATTTATGATTCTAAATTTTTATAATCTACCATTCCAGACTCTTCTCTCTCAAAACTTTTATTCATTTTCTAACTGATTCAGAATAGAAAGCTGATTCAAAATAGAAGCATCCGATGTAACTTTTATATAGTATGTTTCTTTAAAACCATATATTTCTATTAAAAAGGCCAGTTTAAATGGGCCATCCAAAAGCAAAAAGTTTTCTGGGCAGAGAGGTTTCAGCCTTGTCGAAGAATATACTTTAATACTGTCCTCATTAAAACAACAAAAAGTAAAACAAAACAAAAATACTTCCCACATTTGCCTTCATAATCTTCCTCTGTTTACCAACTTAGCTTTCACTGTCGTCTGATGAGTATTGACTGTTATCGGTTGCCTTAACTACAACATGTTTCTAGGCCAGTCAGTAAGGGAGTGCATTGAGTGTGGAATACTTAAAACAATAATAAAACTAAGTCATCTGTATTTATTATGACCATAGGCCAACAATTCTAAAAGTGTCAGTAATAAGACTACTGTCTGAAAAGATATTATAGATCTGAATTCTAGTTTAGTAGCTCCAAGTTAAGATTGAGTTTTACATTTTACACAGTTTAAAATTTTTCAGTTATTACATTTCTATTACTCATCCTTTGATAAACATTGTATTTTTAAAAAAAGTTAATTGGGAGAATTTTTAGTTATAGCGTTGAAACACATACCAAGATTAACAGTTCAGAATCACCCAAGCTTTAAGCTCAGTGTTTCTAACCCCTCTGGTACTACATATTCATGTATTCAACAATAAATTCAAAACAAGCAATGAGAGCATAGTTACTGTAAAGATGAAAGAATGGACCTTGAGTTACTTCAATTCTGACATTTGATGTAACCATTTGGTAGTTTTATTTAAGACTTAAATAGAATGAGAACTGTGAGGTATATATTTTTGGGGGAAATACTTGTGAATTTTAGTTCATACATTAAATATTTTACTGAATTTTAATATCGGAACTTTTTAATTCTAAACTTTATTTTTTTAATTGTATGTGTCATTTTAATGTTTTTAAAACTAATGCTAGTAAGGTACATCAGGGCATAATTTAGTAGTTACCTAAATTGTATCGTTGCAGACTCTTATTAAACAATATTATGTTTCTTAAAACTTTTAAACATCATGTTTACAATTCAATACAACAGTTTTAACTAGCTGCATTTTTTATGGCCATTACTAATATTCATTTTATATCATGATCATTACATAAAGTTAAGTTTTTCTTAATGAAGAGGCTTTTAAAAATGTGTTCCAGCTATCCAGTATAGTAGTGCTGACCTAAAACAAATAGATTGCCAGTTTTTTATCCAGGAAAAATGTTTATTTGAGATCAGCAAAGAAGCTGGGGGGGCTGTATTAAGCAGAGTCCACTGGAAGAACTGAGAGTTCATACTGTAGTGGCTTTCTGTAGGCTGAATTGGTAGTCTCTCTCTGGACGAGCTCTTCCCAGGAAAGAGGAAGTCTTTCTGTTGGGTTCTGCTGTGGTTGTAGAGCCGCTCCTTCTTGCCTCCCAATTCTATTTCAGTTGAGGTTTCTGTTTATTAATTTTTATAGTAGGTACACTCCTGAGTTTAACACTACTTCCTCCTGCAAGGTAAAGACAGACTAACTCAAAAGCCAGATCACTTAAAAAGTTTTAAAAAATGAGATCCCTTTTTATTACACCTTCTTTGTTCTAGTGGAAAGCAAATATTGAAAATTATGTTTTTACTTAGTATAAGTAAACATAAACATTTATCTCCAGTCTTTTAAAACTCCTTTAACTTTATTTAAATGTAAGCCAAGCTCTCAGCTCATTCGTAAACATTTAAATACCAAAGTATGGGGCTTCGTAAAGGCCCTTGTAGAAATGATGAATTTTGAAAAATGGAAGGCAATTGAAGAGCTGAAAGTGTAGCATTGTATATAATCAGTTTACTATGCCTAATGAAAAGGGGGACTGAAAATAAAAGACTAGGGCTTCCCTGGTGGTTAAGCGGTTAAGAATCTGCCTGCCAATGCAGGGGACACAGGTTTGATCCCTGGTCCGGGAAGATCCCACATGCCGCTGAGCAACTAAGCCCGTGTGTCACAACTACTGAACCTGCGCTCTAGAGCCTGTGAACCACAACTACTGAGCCCGTGTGCCACAACTACTGAAGCCCATGAGCCTAGAGCCCGTGCTCCACAACAAGAGAAGCCACCGCAGTGATAAGCCTGTGCACCGCAACGAAGAGTAGCCCCCGCTCACCACAACTAGGGAAAGCCCTTGCAGAGCAGCAAAGACCCAATGAGGCCAAAAATAAACTTATTTTTAAAATTTAAAAAAATTAAAAGACCAAGAAATACATATAGCTAAATAGCACTTTATCAAGAATCTGCAGAGAAGAGGAATTTTGATGAGGTTTAAAAACATATTTCAGAACTCGAATAAAATTTTATGCTCTTAAACTTTAGTAACAGAATAATTCCTACTTGATAAGAGAAACATTGTTTTTGCACGAAAATCTTATCCTGAATTCATCTTAAAAGTAATTCCCCACTTGCTCTACATTCTATTGTAATCTATGGTATTATTTCATGCCAGTAATTTTAAGATAGAATTTTATAGGCCCATGGATGATTTCCATAAGAACAGACAGCTGTAAGTACTTTTAAATCCTCTTTCTTGCTCATATTTAGGAAACATTAGGAACAGAAAAGAAATAGGTTAGGTGTACTTAAACATTATTAAAATGTCAGGCTACTTTCCCTTTTTCAGGCGAATTAATTGCATATATTCCAGAAAAGGCTTATCTCAGCAGTAATTACTCTCCTCGTCAGGTCTGCGAGACAGATGTACAGTGTGAATATGACAATATCCTATGATACATAATGGGGATTATTCTCGAGTTCCTTACACACTGCAGTACCCTGGTGAAGACCTGCCAAAAAAGATAGTCTTTAATATTCTACTGCACTTGCCTTAGCAATCTTAACGTATTTGTTTAAATCTTTATCATGAAATGTTGTCATATTGTAGTTTGGTATGGATATGGGGAAATGTGGTATCATTTAAGTGCCAATATGAAGGTATTTTACCTTAAAGACATATGTAAGTTTTAAAAGAAACATGAAGCCATGTTATGGCCAAATTAGGCATGTAGCTGAAATTTATATATAAAGTTGTTGGATATTTTTAGATTTTTATAATTTATTCTATAAGGGATGTCATACAACTCAGTCTTCTCTTCATTCTTTTATTCTTTTATTATACCAGTTGCTTAAAGTAATTTACCATGTAAAATATGTAAGTAGTCAATGGGATATAGAGATAGCCAAAGACTTAGGGGGGGAAATATATAAATCATGCTCCCAAATTCCTGAAGGAGTTAATAATATGCAAAATAATAGTGTGTCTGCATGTATGTTGTATTTGTGGGTAAATACGTGTATATAAATAATAAATATGTAAAACATTTATGTAATATTCTACTTCAGGATAGTGTCTTTAAACATTTGAAAGCCAGTCTGAGCGAGGATCTTTGCAGCAGAGGTTAAACAGATAAAGAAGTTGAGTGGTCTCTCTCAAGGAGCCAACATTCAAATAAGGGAGGCAGGCATAAACAAATCAGTTCAGTTAAAATAGCCATAATTTACTGAGGTCCTACTCTTTGACACACGCTTTGAATGCTTTAGGTTTATTATTGACTTGAATTTTTAATAATAAAATTGAGAAGTACTGATCTCAGGTGGCCTCAGCCTGCAGTGGCTTGAAGCAGGATTTCAGTTCCCAGCCTGAGACTGAGTTTGGGCTGCTGCGGTGAGAGTGCTGAATCCTATACACCAGGCCAGTAGGGACCAGGGACCAGTGGTCAGTGACAAGGGCTCTGGCCTATCACCTGTGTAGCAGTGAATTTTCACATAGAGACGGAAAGTAGTGAAGCAAGTGAAGTGTTTATTAGGAGGAAAAAGAGTATGTGTGGATAGACACAGGTGGGCTGAGAGAGAGTTGCACCCTCATGGTCATCTGAATCACACTTATCGGGCATGTCTTCTGGGTTTCCTTTGGCCAATCATCTTACTTTGCCTGGTTCTAAGTCCGTAATTGGTATATCTCAGGGTCCTCCACTGTGTGCGTGTGCATCTCTTAGTCAAGATGGATTCTAGTGAAGAGGCCTGTGGGTAGTTGACATCACTTACTATGTGGCGGTGCCCTCCCTTTTTGACCTTCAAGGAGCCTTTCTGCACAAGTATCATCGGAAAGGTCTCCTTGACCTCAAGAATGAGAAATATGTGGTCTCCATCTTTTATCTGGGCAGGGCTTAGCTGCTTTTCTCACCCTTCATCTTGGAGTATCTATCCACTGAGAACAAACTCCAGCTGTTCAGCCTGGGGCCCATCTATTTCCTGACTCAGTACCTGTTGTCATATGCAGTTCAACTAGATTAAAACTGAACTTCAGAGGGATTAAGTCATTTGTTCAAGTCTGCATAATAAGTGATAGGATTTGAAGCAAAATCAAGACTCCATAACCACTTTTTCCCTACTACATGTAATAGGTTTATAAATTACAAAACAGTGAGGTTAGTGCTATACAACAGGATACCACAGTTTTCCTTTGCTACTTATCCATGCCGTAATAAAAACAATAGCTCCGGTTCATTGGTTACTTAGTCTGGTTAATAGCAGTCAGACTTCGGTCAGGGCACCAAGGGTGTGATATGAAACAGGCAGACTTAGAGCAGTTACCTATGGTACTTCTCACAGCCTTGGAGCATGTGAGAAGTATGGTGGCTTTCCTCAGAAAGGACAAGGGACATCACGGGCACATCATTTCTGTTACCATGTTCTTTTTCATGGATACTTCTTGCATCTGAGTAAGGACACTTAATGAAATCATTTTTAAAATGTTCTTGTGAAACAATATAAATGCAAAACAGGTGCCACAGTAAACAGTGATGATAAATCGGAAGAAGAAAACAGAACTTATAAAATCATGTCAAGACTAAGAATCAAAAGAAATGATAGGGCTTCCCTGGTGGCGCAGTGGTTAAGAGTCCACCTGCCGATGCAGGGGACAGGGGTTCGTGCCCCGGTCCGGGAAGATCCCACATACCGTGGAGCGGCTGGGCCCGTGAGCCATGGCCGCTGAGCCTGTGCGTCCGGAGCCTGTGCTCCGCAACGGGAGAGGCCACAACAGTGAGAGGCCTGCGTACCGCAAAAAAAAAAATTATAGAAACAAAAAGGAAGGGCCAAAGTCAAAATTGATTCTTATCTAAAATATTCTAGAAATCAAAGAAGCAGGGAACAGCATTCAACGAAACAATGAAGCAATGTTCAAAACTTTAGGTAGTGCTAATGTAATCTGCTTCTCATTTTCAAAAGAAAACCATTTGAAATAATAGTTTGGCAGTTGTCAAACTAATTTTTTTTGCAATAAATGGTCTGTAATGTGAACATTCAAACTTATAACCTACATTTGTAAAAATACAAAAAAACTGAGGTATACATTTACATTTGTAAAAATACAAAAAAACTGAGGTATACATTTACATTTGTAAAAATACAAAAAAACTGAGGTATACATTTACATTTGTAAAAATACAAAAAAACTGAGGTATACATTTACATTTGTAAAAATACAAAAAAACTGAGGCAATTAAGTGCCCGTACCATGTGTCACTATTACACTAGGCAATTTGCTTATGTATCTCACCCTCAGTCATACTTTTTCTTCATAATCGAGGAAGTTGAGGCTTAAACATGTTAAATTGCTCAAAGTTACAGAACTACATGATGTCATTTAAAGAACATATGTGTATGTAATTTAATTTGACTATGTGTGCTATGGAGAAGGTAAAGGTATTTCACTGTATGTTCCTTAGATCATTTCTCACTGTTTGCAGCATGCACAGATTGAAGTATCAGGTTGAAAGGAACAGAAAATAGAAACCAGGTAAAGTCAGCGGTTATAGGGATTTCTGAACCACTGAAGTTCATGGAATTTGGTTGCTTTGGAATGAGAGCCCCTTAAAGTTCTTATAATTTCCCAGACACAATTACCAATTTTCCTTTAATAAAACTCTCAATTCCTAGTACATTTTCACAGCCCTTGGTTTATTCCACAGCCAGTGCAGATTAACTTGACTGTTTAAAGGCTCCCAGGGTTTGAAGCTGCTGTACCTACCATTTTTTTTTCCTTTCAATTACATAACTTTTGTCAATTGTCCTTTCTCTGTGAGGAAACTATTTTGGTAGCAACATTAAATTACTATTCTTTTTTTTTTTAATTTATTTATTTTTGGCTGAGTTGGGTCTTTGTTGCTGCGCGGGCTTTCTCGAGTTGCGGTGAGTGGGGGCTGCTCTTCATTGCAGTGTGCGGGCTTCTCATTGCAGTGGCTTCTCGTTGCGGAGCATGGGCTCTAGGCATGCGGGCTTCAGTAGTGGCTCGCAGGCTCTAGAGCGCAGGCTCAGTAGTTGTGGTGCATGGACTCAGTAGTTGTGGCTCGCAGGCTCTAGAGCGCAGGCTCAGAGCGCAGTACTCAGTACTAAGCAACTGGCTTAGTTGCTCTCCGGCACGTGGGATCTTCCTAGACTAGGGCTTGAACCGTGTCTCCTGCATTGGCAGGCAGATTTTTAACCACTACACCACCAGGGAATCCCTAAATTACTATTCTAAAAAGCGACTGAACTTTAATAAGAAAAAACTGAGAAGTAAAACACATCTAACACCAATATAGTAGATGTCCAATCCATGTAAGCTTCTCTTCTCATTGTCCTTTGTTTTAGTTTTATCCATTTACTCATCTTGTATTCTGTTTACTTTTCCCAACTACTCTGAATTGTCAGTTTTATCATTCTCGCTGAGTTGCAAACAGGGAAACTAAAGTTCAGCAGAACTAATGAACTTTCCCATTAGCTAATGAGCCACAGATGAGAGCCTGAAGGGTGCTTTAGGGTAGTGCAACCCTGCCTTTGCTTAAGACGGACTTCCTGCTGGATAAACAAAGAGATGCCACATTTTGGAAGAGAGGGTGTTAGGATAGAATCAATTAAAAAGATATTTGTTTATTTACTTGCTACCTAGCTATCTGAATTTTTAACTAAAAATAGGTACTATCCCTACTTTTCTCTCATTCTGTATTCTGAGATCTTGGACTGAATAGCTATCTTGTTTTTCATCTAAGAAATCTATAACATGTGTATATTTTTCATGGAAGAAAGTATATTTTTTTCCTCTTCTGAACTCTTTCAAAATAGGCATATTTGTTTTAGCAAGAATAGCCAAGCTGCTAGACAGATGACACTATACCTATTACACTAGTCAAGATTGGCTACATAATTTGAGTTATCTCCAATATGTTGCAAAAGGCAGGCACCTGGCAAGTTTAATGTCATCCATCTGATGTAATTGAACTTAAGGTTGGATGAGTAACAGTTTATTTCATCCTTAAAACGTTATGGACACAAATGTCATTATATCAACAACAAATGCTGCTGTTTAAGTCTCACTATTTGCATATTATAATGGAGGGTATTTTTGCATAAAGTAGTCTTAACTCTTAAGTAAAACTTGACTCTATTTTTGATTATTGATGAAAATTATCTAAGTGGCAGAAAAGAAATACACTATCCATTATTCCACTACCACAACACGATTCTTCTGGATATATTCAGGTCTTTTTTCTCCCTTTTTTGTATAGTAGAAACAGTAATTAAATATTCTGTACTGATTTTTTAAAAATTATATGTCAAATACATTCTGTGTCTAATTATTTTCTTAAAATTCTCAAAAGTAACATTACTGGAGTAAAGGACAAGACATTCTTTTTCACAAGCTTTAGGTATTACTACTTAAATAGTTAACTTTTTAAAAATTTAGTGGTATAAGTCCATATTTATTAATTTTGTCAATTGTATATTAAACATAAATGGGTCCTTTTCTGAAACAAAATGAAATTTCAATGACTGTTTTCTTTCCCATTGGAAATGTATGCAAATGAATACAAAATTGATTTTATTTGCATATATTCAGTTAGACCAGAGATAGATACATATAAACATTTGATAATATAACCAAAACTATGAATTTTATCTGAGCTGTAGTAAATGGGCAAACTATATAAAAAAATGAAGCTTCACTGTTTAATGTATTAAAGTGTCTAATTTTTAGAAAACTATGTAACTTAAGCATGTTAACTGTTTTGAGTTGACTGTTTTCCCCCTTTGAGTCTTCTCTTACTAAGTAGGCAGAAGTATGGTTACCAAAGTACATTATCTTAGAGATCCGTAAATAATGTACTGCTTTCTGGAAACCTGTTATGTCTGTTATTAGGCAAGTGAACACTATTCCTTTTGTCAGTTCCAAAATATGTAAACACTT
The DNA here is from genome assembly GCF_000442215.2 of Lipotes vexillifer. NCBI lineage: Eukaryota > Metazoa > Chordata > Mammalia > Artiodactyla > Lipotidae > Lipotes > Lipotes vexillifer. The sequence goes on from NW_006775603.1 coordinate 1,815,759, forward strand.
TCCGTATTCTTATTTTACTCAGAAGTGTTTAACTACTAAAAATTCATACCAAAGGATACTGACAAGACCAATCTTTCCCAGAACTTTACAGATTTATCTTTTGAGAACTAAAGAGTGTGTATTTGGGGGGGAAAAAAAATTACTGAACAATCAAATTTGCAACTTACAGTAGTCTTCCGTAGATAATATGCTAAACTTTTTGAAAAGAATACATTTCCTGTATTTAAATGCCAAACCTACTGATAAACTAAGTGCACTTTATCCTATTCCTCCTCCATCTTTGAGGAGACAGAAAGATATGCACTTATTATAGCTTTAAAGACAACCAATCCTCCATTATTGAGTGCTTTTTCAATAACCTAAGGGGCACTCCTTTCTCTTTAACACAAGAACAATGTCAAGTAAGTAGACTCTGAAGTTATGGAGACAACTGCGGGGCTTTTTTCTTAGCAATAAGAAAGACTTAAGATAAGGGATTTGTGTCTCCATAAAGATATTTCATTTGCTCACTGCCACCCAGTCCCCAGTATTAAGAACCAGTGCATGACCCATAAGCAGTCAAATATTTATTTAATGAATAAATGAATATATTATTCTAAATAGGCAAAATATATTCCTAATTCCTTAAATGAAATAAGCTCTTCTGTGTGTTATATATACAACTCTAAATGAATTTTCCCGTATTATCAGTTTAAAGGAAGCTCTTATAAGATTGCTGTCAGTTGGCCCTCACAGAAGTCACAAACCTATTTCCCTTCCTAGTAGTCACAAGGTGATTACTAATGATCAGGATAAACTCTGAAGTGAATAATTTATTTCTTGGTAACAATCAACTTTAAATCATTAGGATTTCATGCATCATTCTCAAAGGGTAAGTTGAATATTTGTATCTCAGTAAGCTGCATGAATTATTGACACTAGACACCACAATGATGTTAGATGCTACTTGAATTTAATAGTTTCAGTACAACCTTCCTTTTACCATTAAGTTTCCTTGACTAATTACAGTACAGAAGAAAAAAGTTAACTCCATTCTAGGAGTATTAAAGGATAGTTTTGAGGTGTTTGTTACTAATGCAAGTCAGGAACTATATCTCTATCAAACATGTCATTTTCAACTGATTCTAATATTTAAAAATACCTTTTTCATTTATGCCTACTAACATTTTTTCTTAGAATTTTAATTTTACCTTTTTCCAAACTAGTGCCACCAACTACAGCTTCAGATTTAGACTTCTAAATGCAATGACATTAGACATTTTGCCACTGCATATTTAAGGCCACTTTTATGGTGAAGTATTTATTACCTGGGAGCCATGAGATCACCCTGCAGGGCTATAATCCTAATTCAGTGATATAGTTAGTGATATAGTTAGATAGGACTCACCCCCTGAGCATATTTTATTTAAATTGAGTTGAAAAATTTTCTATTCTTTCTCGATACATCCTTCAGAACACCTAATGCTCTGTCAGCAGTGCCTGGAACTCTCATCAAAGATGACAGCTTAGGAAAACTGGATTTTCCCAGAGAGAGATATCCAATGAGAATATAGTTTTAATTTTGTCAACTTGAAATAGATTCTACCAAATTGTTTTAATTGTATGCAAGACATCTGGGAGAATTTTGCTGCAGTCTAGAGAATCATATGCCGTTGTGAAATGTTTGCCTTATTACAGGCAACACAAGGTCTGGGGCATAGTGGTGTTATGTTTTCTAATTTTCTAGTGACTTCACTCTAATGAATTAAGCCTAGAATGCAATGATAGAGACTCTGCCGATATAAGCATTAATATCACATATACTTTCTTAAGCTTATAGCACTAAAAAACATCAGTTCATCAAACATGTATATGAACATATATTTAAATAGAGCAAGTTTAAATAAAGTGTGAGTGTACTTTTTATACAGCTTCCAACTACAGGTTCTGAAACAGCTGAAATCTAAACATGAGATAAGGCAAGGACCTCTGTCCTCCATATGTCTCTGATGTTGTTTGGGCTGCTAGAACACAATACCATAGACTGGGTGGCTTAAAGAATAAGCATGTATTTCTCACAGTTCTGGAGGCTGGAAGTATGAGATCAGGGTGCCAGCATGGTTGGGTTCTGGTAAGGGCTTTCTTCCACGTTGCAACTATCAATTTCTAGACGTATCCTCACGTGGCAGGAAGAGAGCAAGCTAGCTCTCTGGTCCCTTACTATAAAGGCATTAATCCCATTCCTGAGGGCTCCACCCTCAAGACCTAATCACCTTCCAAAGACCCCACCTCCCGATACCATCACACTGGGGATTCAACTTCATATATGAGTTTTGGGGGAATAAGAGCATTCAATCTGTAACAGATCTGTAGAATTATTACATGCTTACCAAACTTGCTGCAAGCTTATTGCTGCATCACATCTGTGGTCCCAAAAGTGGGACTACAAAGAGACATGATTTATTTCTAGAAGGCAGTTCCTAAGCCCTGGTCCACATACGTTTACGTGGAAGGAGGAACGAAAGGAGAATCCCACATCAACAGATCAAATTATCTCAAGAGACCCTGGGAGAGGCTGATCTCCATTCTTCCACCCAATCTCACCAGTTAGATAGGACAGTTGTCTTCTGTTGTTGAAGCATAGGTTAGGAATAGAACAAAGACTGGAAATCCTTCTCCCATTCTTCTTAAAGGGTAGAAGTTCATACTTAAAAACTAATAGGGGGCTTCCCTGGTGGCGCAGTGGTTGAGAGTCCGCCTGCAGATGCGGGGGACACGGGTTCGTGCCCCGGTCCGGGAAGATCCCACATGCCGCGGAGCGGCTGGACCCGTGAGCCACGGCCGCTGAGGCTGTGTGTCCGGAGCCTGTGCTCCGCAACGGCAGAGGCCACAACAGTGAGAGGCCCGTGTACCGCAAAAAAAAATAATAATAAATTTAAAAAAACTAATAGGAACCCTGAAGGAAAAGAAAATGTTTTTCTCCAAGGGGAAGTGTAAATAAAAGACTGATGCATAAATTGTCCCTTTATTATTCTGTAGTCATTAGCTAATACTCTGGTCTTTGAATTAGTGGCTTGGATTGAAATTATAATAATAAAACTATGTAATACAACATAATTGTAAAAATGTAATAAAACATACATGTGAAATGTTCTATAAAGTATCCTTTTGATCTCTGCTGTTTTAGTAACTTGAGATTTATTATTATAATAAGTCTGCCATTAAAATGAGCATCATTTACTTAGTAGAAGAGAGGATCCTTTATTTTACTAGAGATTAAAAAAAAATCTCAATCAGTTCCACCAAATTCTAATATTAAATGTGTGTGGGTGTAGAAGAATGAGGAAAAAGGATGTATGTTAATTCAGAAATAGACAAAATAACCGTTTTCTGTTACAAAAGAGGTTGACTCTCTGGCATTCATTTCACCGTAGGAAATCTGTAATCTTCGTTTTAGAGAAATTAATTGGTAGTAGTACTATTTATGAAGTGCTGTGTGCTCAGATCCTTGAAGAACTTTTCTACATTGTAATTAGCCTCAGATGTCTAGCCTGGAGTGTTTCACACTTTTTTACCTTTGTGATTACATCCTCCCACTAGGTATCTGATGAACTGAAGTAGATAGCTCTGAATTTCAGCAAACTCAGGAGTAAGGTTTTATGAGTAGTATTAAAAAATAATTTAAAATGTCAATATTCAAAATGTTCCATACTTCATATACTTCATGTCTTCACTGACTACAGTGCCTGTGTATAAGGCTTAAAGCAGATCAACAAAGGGACAATGTATTACAAAAAGAAGCATCCTCATCCCTGAAAGCTATAAAACCTCTCAATTTTGTTTTTGTTTTTCAATGGTCATAACCTTGTCTACAAGTCACTGTGAATTTCCATGGCAATTGTGGCACTGCTCATCAGAGAGCAAATTCTTTTTTCATTTGGCAGAATAGCATCTGGATTAATAAGAGGTTGAAAAAAAATGTTTTCTTAAAATAAACTTTAAAAAATGACAGTGAGTACCATGCTACCATGTAATCATTAGGTAAGTTAGGCAGATTACCTGATTCCTTACAGCTCTAAAATACTTTGCCTATGACATGTCCCTATTGAGAATTTTACCTGTATCCTAGATATACTGAGTCAGCACCTAGAGTCGGCTCTCACTAAATGTTTTTCCTCCACTTTGGAAAATAAGATCAGTGTCTAAAAAACCTCTGTACTAATGTAGAAACAAGAATGGCACATGCCTCTTCAAAAGTAGCCTTTATTATCAAAATACTAGTTTAGGTCTTAGATGACTCATTCCTAAGATAAGAGAAATCAGGAATGTGTTTGGGGACAAGGATGGGAATAAACAATAAAAAAAATCAATGTTTGGGCTTCCCTGGTGGAGCAGTGGTTGAGAGTCTGCCTGCGGATGCAGGGGATGTGGGTTCATGCCCCGGTCCGGGAAGATCCCACATGCCGCGGAGCGGCTGGGCCCGTGAGCCATGGCCGCTGAGCCTGCGCGTCCGGAGCCTGTGCTCCGCAACGGGAGAGGCCACAACAGTGAGAGGCCCGGGTCCAGGCGACTGTGAGGAAAGCAGTTCTAGCCTGAAGTCCAGAGTGGAACAAGAATTTAGAAGTGAGGACATGAGGACCTGTGGCCTCAGCCTGAGCCAGCTGATGGAAACAGAGAGCACGAGAAATAAAAAGGATGCCCCTTCAGAGGCTGAGAAAAAGAGGTTAAAAAAAAAAAAAAAAAAAAATCAGTGCTTAATGAAGAAGAAAATATTTCAGCTTATATTCCCTGACATAGTCTGGGTCAGGATGCATTTTGTATTAGAATTACTTACGATCTCAATTTCCTCCTTTGCCCAGGTTTCTGGCTACTCTGCAGAACTTTAAAAGCTGGATTGAATTTTAGTACATTATAAATTAAGTAGAAACTGTATTATTTCTATTTTGAGGTTTGTCCTAGTACTCTGGAAGCGCGTCTGGCTTTCACTGGTCCTCACGATAACCAAAACTCTTAAGTATACAGAATGTGTTTTCTCTTGGCAGTTCGTTTCTGTGACTTGTCCAGTGAATGAGAATTTGGACACGAGTCACAAACATGAACATCTTGTATTTAATCTACATGACTGCTGCCCTTTTTTCATTGCCTCTTCCTGAAGGTTGGCCTATTTAATGTTTTTTTTCCCCCACATTAAAAGACAATGCTTAGCATTAGTTTGTGCTCAGTAAACACTAATTATCCCACTACACTTTGTTGGATTATTTTGTTAGATAATATAGTTTATTTCTTACCAACTTCATTTAAAATGTCTTTAAACAAATTGTATTTTGAAAGCAAAATTACAATTTTTTCCTGTTTTTTTTTTAATGGTAATTAAATTAACAATGACATTAAAACTCTTGATATTTTTTTCTCTGCCAGGAACAACTTAGACAGGAAATGTGGGGTTTTTTGGTTTTGGTCCTTTTTGTATGCTCAGACTCTGATTCCTTGTTTGGGTTAGCTCTGTGTTACCATCTCTTTGCTTGTTGTGATTCAGTTGGTCTTCTCAGGGAGAAGGGGAATAAATGGGAAACTAGCAGCAACATAGAGGCAAATGATGACCCCAAGGATGAACCAATATCTGGATTGAACAGGAAGCCAGTCTATTTTAGGTACGCATCAGAGTCTGACAGGGAAGGAGGAGGAACTTCGGGGTGCTAAATGGTTCTTGGCTTTGGTACAAAGAAGGCTGAGAAGTGGTCTGAAGTGTTGGATCATCAAAGAGAACCATTAGGAAATGAATTGGAAAATAGCAAGAAATGGGCTCAACTTCAGGGTGAACAGCTCTTAGAGGGAAAAGATACGCATGACGGACACTGGCCACTGATAGGGTAAGAGCGGGGATTCTTAGGGAATTAGTGCCCAAAGGAAATGGGTCATTCAGAGGATCCTCATTCTAGTTTACGTAAGACAGTGCCTAATCACAAAGTTGTCATTCCATCTTTATTAATCATCCCCTTTCCCATGTTATATCAAAAATATAACAGTTTGGTAGTAAATTATATGCTCACTTTATATAATATCCAAGAAATAAGGAAATTTCTACCTAGTAGGCTATGAAATTCTGTCTTTGGGAGCGGGGGTGGAAAGAGATATTCTGAAGTAAGAGTAAGATTTTAGGTTAGGTGAACATCTGAAGACTATTTCTAGACTTTATAAGTTCAAGGGATGGCATCGCTTTAAAGTCAACATAGGTTAAAAATTGTGTGGGTCCTTTGGAGCTGTACTGGACAGTTTAAGGCCCAGTTCTCCACCATTTATTGTTTGTATGACCTTAGGCAAATTACATAACACCTCACTTCCTCAGTTTTTTTATATGCGGTATAGAGGTAATAGTATCTATCAGTGTGCACATTAAATAAGTCAGTGATAAAAAGTGTACTTGTGACAGTGTGGCTGTTATTTGCCAAAGTAGGCCCCCTCTGGTTCTAGGAAATGTGCTACCTACAGATTTCCAGGTCTTCTTTGATCTGCTGGGTTGAATTTGTCTTCAGGAGAAATTAGTAATAAACTAAGAGTCAGGCCTTTTATCAACAATGGCTAAGACTGTCTAAAGCACTCTTCAAATGTAAAGTGTTACATACTTATTTTTTGAGATTCTGATATCGTTTTGCTTTTACTACTTAAGAATAGATCAAATCTTAATTTTTAGATATCTTAAGACTAATCTTTTTCTGTCTCAGCATCAAAATGTTTTCTAGAGGATTATATCTTTAATGATATAGAACTTACGTGTTATTATACCCAACATTTTCTTCATACTTATTTATCCTTTTTTTCATCTTTTGCTGGTTTTTCCATATGCCTTTTGTTTACATGGCCAAACCTCTTGGTACAAAGTCTTTTCAAATCTTCCAGATTTTCTTAACAATATGAATCTATTTCAGGAGAATGCATGTTATTTTCCTCTCTCTAGGCATAGAATCTGTTTTACCAGTTTTTTCATTCTATAATTATTACTGTAATCCATCAGGAAAACTTAACTACCTGATGAGTCTAGTAACATTGCTTAGTCTCTTGAAGCTTAAAGGTAATAATATAAAATATATTCTTTTATGTGTTTAGTACTCTTGAGCCCTAGCCAAACCTTTCAAGATTTTGTGAATTTTTCAAGCACTATATGACCTCATATATTATTAGATATTAGATGTTCTCCAAGATATTGTTATAAATCATGTCATTATTCCAGTCTCCTTTCCAGTAATATATATAAATTGAGATATATGTAGCAACTGGATATTACTAAACTAACACTATACTTCATACTTCTTAAATTACACTTCCTTAACCATGCGTGATAAAAAAAAAATAATAATTTCTAAGCCCAGGGCATTGACTCATATTTTACAGCAGCTATTGTCAGTAACAAATGTTGGTACCGTTAAACACAGTCTTCATTGTTAGAGCTACTTTTCTCTTCTCTCTTCTTGCATATCAGCCTCTTTATTCTTCCTTGAACACAGAGTATGTTCCTTCCTTCTGGTTATTCACCGTAAGTTACCTTCTCAGACATTCTTCCCCCAGTTCATGTGGTTACTACCTCTTATCCTTCAAAAATGTACTCAAATATTACTTTCTCAAATTCCCTTACTCTACTTAAAATTGCAACCTGGCCCCCGCATCATATGTCCTATTACCATTACTCTGCTCTTTTTTCTGCAGCATTTATTACCTTCTAATACACAACATTATTTACCAAATTATGTGTTTGTAGTTAATATCTGCCCACCCCAGCCAATATGTAAATGCTAGGAAGGAAAGATGCTTGTTTTATTTACCAGTGTATTCCTAGTTTCTAGGTAAGGGGTCAGCAAATGTTTTCCGTAAAGGGCCAGATAATAAATATTTTAGACTTTGTGGTCCATCCAGTGTCTCAACTAAACTGTGCCACTGTGGCCTGAAAGCAGCTATAAACAATATGTAAATGATGGTGTGGCTGTGTTCAGATAAGATGGTATTTATCAGAAGAGACTGTAGGCTGGATTTAGCTATACTTTGCTATTAATGTCTGGTACATAGTAAGTTCTTAATAAATGTGGAGTAAATGAAACAAATGTATTGAAATTAAATGTATTTAAAATGGGAACATAAATTACTTGACAAATTTACCTCTTTCACCCTAAAATTTAGTCATTTCTTAATTAAAATATTTACTGTGGCCTTACTGCCCATCTTAAATAACAGTTCCTCATTACATTAAAAATATATGACAGTAACTAGGGTACAATAGAGTTATTAGAATTTTTTTTTTTTTTTTTTTTTTTTTTTTTGCTGTGCGGGGGCCTCTCACTGTTGCAGCCTCTCCCGTTGCGGAGCACAGGCTCCGGACGCGCAGGCTCAGCAGCCATGACTCACGGGCCCAGCCGCTCCGCGGCACGTGGGATCTTCTCAGACCGCGGCACGAACCCGTGTCCTCTGCATCGGCAGGCGGACTCTCAACCACTGCGCCACCAGGGAAGCCCGAGTTATTAGAATTTTAATGAGCAGTAAAAGACTGTCCTGGACCGAAAGACAGAAAAACCCTGAGTTTGAGGTTAGCATGAAGTATGTTGGTTAGTTTCCATTATTTTTGTTGTCTGGGAATTATTTCTTCAGCATTTTAAGACACTGCTTTCCATACTGTGTGATGTTCTTTCTTACTTCAGCTGTGAGAATAAGAGACTTTCCTATTTCTTGAGTTAGAAGTCAATCCAAAAGAGTGGCAGTGGACTTGCGGCTGTTATTTCCTCACTCTGGAATATGCATTTCTAAGCAGCAACACAAAATGTGACTCACTTAACCCGGAAGTGGAGAATTAGTTCACCATCTCGTATGCAAATGTCTTTTGAAATTCATTGGATCACTTTGTCTCTGCGTGTACCTTTAGAAAACTTCTTTATGTACCAAGAAATTTAAAGTGGTTGTGTGCCCATCCTAAATAGGTGCATGTGTGTTTGTGGGTAGAAACCCTTCAGAATGAGAGTGAACTTATTTCATCTTAAAGAGAGGAAAGCATCAGTTACCACAATGGAAAGTGTGAAAAATTTAAGTATGTCATCCATCCTCACAGAATCTGTTTGCTGTCTTTGGAACAGAACTATTTCTTTTGGAAATCTGTTTTAATATTGTGGTTGGAACTTGCCTATCCGAGAAATTAATTTTGGCATTTAGATTATATCAAGATGCAGACTGAATGGTCGGTCAGTTACCTTTATGAAAACATCCAGAATAATTGACCAAAGTGTGCACAGTTTAGAACTGCTGAAAGCTATTAGGTTTTAAGTTTTAGAATGGTAATGTGTACTATTTTACTAAGTAAAATTGTCAGAAATAATTCTTTCTGATCAGACCTGGGATGAAGGAATTGATTTTTTTCTATCATATCAACGAAAGAGGTACCTATTAACTCAGTCAGATGTGGAAGAGAGTCCCTTACACATGAATAATATTATATTAAATTACATGTGACAAAAATTCTTCTGGCACAATTTTATTACATATACTTCAAAAAAATAAATATCCTGACATAGTATGATTGCTATGAGTTTTATTTTGGTTTAATTTTCTTTAATAAGGTATCTTTATTCCCTTTGAAACTTATTCCCACATTTGTAACACACAACTTTATTGATTACTCACATTGTAACTGCTATTACAGAGGTTTTTATCTATTCATTAGTTTAATCATCAGTCATTCACCAAAATGTATTGAATGTTTACTTTGTCAGGGAATCAAAAGAAGAAGAAGATATGATTCCCGTACTTACCATTGTAGTCTTGTGGGAAATATAAACATATATTAGTAAATAAGCCATTTCAATTCAGTGAGGAATGCTGGGTCAGAGTGTGTATGGGCTGTATGGGCATGCATCAGTGGAGCATCTAATATAGCCTGTGATAGCATCCCTTTGGTTCTGACATCCCTTTGGTTCACTTAGCATCTCAGAAGTCTCCCTCTATCTCTTTCACTTCCTCCTCACTACAAGTTTTTTCCTCATCATCTCAAAATATTTTTGTATATCGCTTTTTCATTCTAGTGAGGTTTTGTGTATTAAATCCAAAATTTTAATATTAATTCCGTTTCTTATTTCTCATTTTTTTCTTGTTGAATGCTCCATCTTTTATATTAGGAACTTTTTATAGCCCCATCTACTATAGAATAATAAACACTTGCTTCACCAGGCTCAGTCTTTGTTACCAGTATTTTCCTTTAGCTTTCTTAGTCTGACATATTTTAAATATAAACTTAGTTGTACTTTGAAAAACAAAGAGGGAAAACTTAGAAAGAATTCCATAAAAATATAAGAGTTATCATTCAAATCAAATAGGCGCTGTGGGCACCCAATGTTTTCATGGGTCTTTTCGTAACTTTTTTCAGATTTTATTTTTATTTGTTGACTGTTTTTTAGTTTCTGCCATGGATATGCAGCTTCTGTTTTGATTTTTTAATTACTCAAAGATCTTTACTGATAAATAGTATGTCAGTAAATATATATATCCAACCGTATATTCATTTTTCAGACTTGGCATACGATAGGCATATTGTAACTACGTAAGACGAGCACTTACCTTTCTGATTATAAGGAAGTTTTGTGGATTTTTTTAAAGCAGATTGTTCTTTATGCTTACTGCACTTGTAACTTTCCTTATAGAGTCACAGGAATTAATAACTCATAACAGTCTATTTGGTAAGTATAAATAGTTGATCCTTGAACACACTGGTTTGGATTGTATGGGTGCACTTGTACATAGCGTTTTTTCAATAAATATATACTACAGTACTATAGGATCCATGGTTGGTTGAATTTTCAGATGGGGAGCTACAGATACAGAGGGCCAACTGTCAAGTTACATGCAGATTTTCACATGCACAGGGTCTCAGCACTCCTAACCTCCATGTTATTCAAGGGTCACCTATACTATATGAGGTAGAACTGATGACTCAAAAGTGAATGTATAGCAACAGTGAGGCAAATATTCATCAATTCCACAGCATTTGTTACTTATACAGAAATTATAGCTGAAATTTAAGGGCAGAAAATGACCCTAAGATATAGAGAGCAGGCAGGGAATTATTTAAAAAGTATAAAAGGGTGGTATAAATACATGGAGATTTCCTTTCTCCACCAAGAAACACAGTGAATGAAATTCCTTTTCTTCAAGCTTGACAATGTCTCAGAATTCTAAAATCTATTCTCCTTTTCTATTCACCATCATTTAGATGTCCAAGATTATTTAAAGTGACTTTAATTTACTTACAACTCATTCTTGACACTGAATTAACTCCCAGCAGAAGACCTAATAATGGTCAATTAACAGACCATGATATTTTATGGTCCATATGCATGGCCTTTCCTCAAAATGGTGAATACTTTTGGAAAACATCTCAGAGGAGCAAAGTCTGGAAAAAGTAGCAAAGCCAAAACTCAGAGGGATTCTGTGAGCACATATTATAATCCTCTAGATTCTGACCCATATTGGAAACACAGAATCAGAATTCTAGGTTCTTACCAAGGATTAGCACTTTGACTTTTTTCGCCAATTATTTTGTTAATTGTATTTATAGAGCCTTGCCTGAATTAAACAGAAGTCTGTCCAGTCCTCTAAATGATCAGAATTTACCCTTGATCCAATTTAGCCTGTAAGAATCTATGCACTTCTACTACTGTTTTTTTGTGTTTGTTTGTTTTGTTTTGACTACTTATGGAACTTTTTCCCTCTGATTTGACGTTTACCATCATGCCATTCACTCATTTACTCATTGAGTTAGTTGCTCTTTAACTTCGGGGCACTGTCAGTCTTAAACAAGTTTCCTTTTAAATTTTGATCACCCATTTCAATGTGCAGCCCACCTAGTAATTGTACATAACTATGTGGCATGCCTTTCTGCACACTAGTAGTATTCTTCCCCTTTTGATTTGCGTAACTATCACTTCTTTCTCTAAAATTTTCAGAAATGTATTTTATCCCTTAATATACATATAAACTTTGTCAAATTCTTGGAAACAGTTTTTATCAGTCATGGTCCTGTCAATAGACAGATATCACACAGTAATTTGAACAGAAGTTGATATAAAGAATCACTAACGGTATTAGCAGATTCAGGTAATGCAGCATTAGCTAGCATATAAAAACTCTGAAGAATGCAGAAATAGCAGCTATACAGGGCAACCACTATTCCTAAGACTGAGATAAAGCAAAAACCTAAGAGTCCACCCACCCCCAGGTTGAGATTGGGACCCTGTTGGAGAGAGCAGAGTTGGCTCACTGAGTGGTAGAAAAGTCATTATGGTGCTGCACTGGCAGAATTTACTGGAAGTCTGCCCTCTGGTACTTGCAGGAAGCTCTACCCTGTAGAGTGCTGGGAAATGCTGTTTGTTCACAGGGAGTGTCTTGATGGAGGCACTCTTCTATAAGACAACCTGAGAAGGTTGCTGGGCACATTTCTGGCCACTGGGTGCTACAAGCTGTCATGCACTGGGGGTCCTGGGCAGTGGGGAAGCCATAGTGCTGGGGAAGCTGGGATGCTTCAGCAGCTGCCTGAACTCCAGGAGCCTGGCAGTGGAGAAGCTGCTCATACTACAGAAGCCTGTTGTAAGAGCCCATTGGAATCAGGAAGAAAAACACCTTTCCCTGCCATGTCACCCTAGCACCTTCTACTGATAAACTTTAACATTGTGCTAGCTGCCTAAGGAAGAATATTTAATGTCCCAACACCATTATTGCACAACAGGCAATAAAGGGTAAATTTGAACCTGAGACAATTGACAACTTACACAAAATCCTATTATGAACAAAAATAAATTAGTTGTCTTTGCTTTAAGTATATGTGACTTGCAGAATAATCCACAAAGGCTTTATGTACCAAAGAACTGATCTTACTGCAGAGCAATTCATAGATAGGAAGGTTTAAAATTCCCTTTAGGTTCTGGCAAATGTAGTTATTTGCCCCAAGGCTAGTGATTTGAGAGAGACCCTAAGCTGCGTTTAAGATCAAACACCTGTCTTTGTGCAGACGTTCAGGATGGCTTTGGGCAAGAGCAAGAGATAATGCAACTAGATAGTATAAAATAAAACCCAAGATTTTATCATATATAGAATCAAACCAGCAACAGACGAAAACAACAAACAAAACTGAGGTCCCTCTCCTGCCTCTGTTCATATCCTACCACTTTACTGTCTGCTTCTCTATAAGGTTAACTTTTTTGATGTAGCAAAGAATGAAAGTTTATGCTTAGAAAAGATGATTTTCCTATAACATAGTATGTCTCAGAGATGGTTATTTTTTTCTAATATAGCCTTCATTTTCAAGAATTTGAAAATAACAAATCTTAGGGGAAAAAGAACTCAGTGAACCATAGCAGTACTGCTATAATTTGCTTTACTAATTAATAAGTGCAAGAAAATCAGACAAGATATAATGTAAACAAAATCATAATTAAAAATCCAATTTAACATTTAAGTTAAGAATGAATTATTTCTGATCAGTAAGTTATTGATCCATTTCATAGGGCTACGGTGAGTTTTCTCTATGCTTCTGTTTTAACCTTTATATCTGAAAAACACATTTTTAGTTATAGAGACCAATACCTGTAAAGACCATATTTCCTTAAGATTTTATGTATTAAAATGAAAACAACTGGGAAATGAACATACTGGTTTAAACTAAGTGTTTGAAAAAACAAGCCTATTATGTGTTCTGGGTAGTTCTGTGGCATAATGCAAACTGTTTCTAATTTCTCGTATTTTACTTTACATTTCACAAACGTCCGTCTCTGCATTAGTATGACTTTTATGGTTGTTGAGGTAAGACTAATTCAAATTGGCTTAGGGAAAATGCATTTGCTAATGAAATCCAAAGAAAGCTATAACAAACCATGGCAAGGAAGAGGTGAAGCCCACTTATTCCACTTACACAAATCAGTAAACCCATCCATCTATGAGGTATTTTTTAGCTCTCGTAATCTGTACTGTCTTTCAAAAAGAGAGCCCAGAAAAGTGTACAGTATAGCTCCTGACCTCACTGAATATTTACTTTGGCTTAACAAATTCATAGTGAGGTCCTGAAACGTTCTTCGCACTTAAAGGAGCTAGGGATGCAAAAATGAATAAGAATAGGAATCCAAATTCCTACAGAAATAGTAGCTGATGTCCAGATATGATGGTTAGAAAATACTTCATGAGTATGTTGGGATTTAATTAGGATATGAAGAGAGAATAGTCTTTAGTTACGTGATTGGAAGATTCCCATTGGGCTAATGGTGTAAATTGACATACAGGTTCAGAAAGGATGTTAGGGAATTGGAAGTAAACAAGTTTGGCTAGAACACAAAGCCTGGATAAAGGCATTGAGCTAGAGAGGTGCATCTTCCATGCTGGAGATAGGATACTAGACTTATTCAAAGTGGTTGTTTCACTCAAATTCTAAAAGGGAGGCTTTCAAGTGGTAGTTGTTTTGTTATTACTCAGATTATGTCTTCTAAGCAATTATCCACTCTATGCATAAGGTCATTGTTTACATCGTTCTTTTACTTTAGGAAATTGTGTGCTACTTCCTGCCAGAGAATTACAGTAAGATTTTCTAAAAGTCCATTACACAATGCTTCAGCCTACAGCACAGCTGAGTTCTTTTGGTTGACATCTAGCCCAAGGACGCAGCTTGTTCTTCTGTGGTTATGCCCTCTGTTCATCAGGGAGCTTCCTCTCCCTCACTCAATTGTGCAGGTGAAGGCAGCCTGTTTACCCCTTTTCTGTTTCTAAGGAACATTCAGATTTCTTATTTAAAAATTACTGATGTTCATTATGGGGTTGTTCCTGTTGTCTCTTGGATTACTACTTTTGCCTTCTTTTTCTTGAGATCTCACAGTACCATGTTGCCTTTTACCACTGTTAACTGCTCACTCTATCCTTAGTGAAGACGAGGGACAAAGCATAGTTGGGGAAGCCCACTACTTATCCCCTGAATCAATTTCTTTTTAATTTTAATTTTTGGAATAAGTATAGCTTCTGGCAGGAATGTAGAGCTGTTATAAGTATTTTGTTCCCTATGTCATTTACTCTAGCAAGAATTAAGGCCAAAGGAGAAGTCTGGAAACAAGTTTAGATATTAACTCTTACCAAACGGGTTTCTACTATCAACATTTTTTTAGCACTTTTATGAGTTGCAATCATTATTCATAGAGTGTTTCAGTGATTTTTACTTAAAATTATTTTTCTGCCAGCTTTCTAATCCTAAAATATGTCAGAAAAATAATTGTTTTTATTCCCTTGGAGATATGTGGTATTTTTTAACTGATAAATATCTTTATGCTTCACTATCAAGGAGATATCCATTCACTAACTCTAGATCTTGAAATGATAAGAAACAATTATCTGGGAACACTTTATACAATGGGAAAGGCAATGTTATTGGAGTCTTGCAAAATTTAACATGTATTAGCTGTGGTATTTTAAATATTTATCTTTCTGCCTCATTGTCTTCATCTATGACGTGTGAATAATATATTCATTCAACATTTTTTAGCAACTGATTTCTGTAGGAACTGTGTTAAGCAACAGCCAATTCAGAGAAAAGATAAAACGTAACTTCCAGTTATTAATACATGGAATAAATATTTATAAGTTGAAGTGGCTTTTCCACTTCAAAGTGGTATCTGCAAAGGGAAATAATGCATAAAAATCCCACTTCTTACTTTGAACATAGCTACAGTCACAGTAGCAAGAGAAAGTAATCTGATGCCAATTTATAATTTAGAAACATGTTATTATGGCATTTAACCTATACAAGTACTCTAGAGAATTGATATATCTGTTACATTTTTCTTAGAGATGATTCTGCCCTATACATTTGCTTATCATCATTTCTTGCTATGGAAGGAAGGAAGAAAGGGAGGAGAAAGAGGAAAGGCCATAAGAAAGTGTCTTTACATCAGATTGTGAGTAAAAGGCATCCACGTGCAGATCTGGAAAAATAACTGAAAGATGAAAAGAAATTTTGGAGTGTGTTCATGGTTTTCACAAAGCTATAGGACCCATTTGACATGTCTTGAAAGAGAAAGGTAATGATGAAAAGTGAAGGTCTAATTTTCCTAGTTTAATATTTGAAGTGGCAGAAGTGACCAGTAACCAGGAAAAATTCATATAGCACAAAGAATATTGGACCAGATCTAGTGCCATCCATGACACACTGTTTTTGAACTCCACAGAATTCACTTCATTTCTCTTTTCCTTAAAATTCTCATGTGCAATTTCAGTCTCCTGGAAAAAGGTATGAAAATACAATTCCAGTCATTTTAAATCAAATTTCACATTGTGAACAAAATGTTATAATAGATTCATTACAAGTGCAAATTTTAAAAAAGTATATTGACTGCTTATCTTCATCCCTTTTTTTGTGGGAGTAAAAGGCTCTTTCCTCTAATGTAACTTCATCACCCATAAAACAAATTTCAGGGATTTCTGATTCATGTAAATAATCAGAATTTGTATTTAATGGTGTTCCTTGAGATACTTGTTTGTATGATTGTTTTCATGCTATTCAAAAAAATAATTGGGTAATTTTCATAAAATTTAAGCTTCAATTTTATTTTTCTCTCTGACACTATGGTTCATATAACTGTTCTTTGCAGTAGTTCTCAAATCATTTTTCTTTACCATATCAATGTGGTATAGATATTATTTAATCTAAAATTCAGCAATAGATTGAGTCAGGGTACCAATTCTAAACTTGTATTTGATATGCTGCCTTTTTAGAATCGGTACACACTTAAGACTTGTTATCAGATTAGAAAGTAACTGAAGTAACACTGGATATTTGTCCTTATTAAAATGAATGCATATTTTTAACAGATTTCATTTCATATACATAGTTTAGCCCTCAAATAGGTAAAGACTTCATTAAGGTAGTTGTATTTTAAAATGTGATATATTTGTAATCAGCATTGAATTTGAATAATAAATGCTACAATAGATTTGAGGCAAGAAAATGTGAAACTTTGCATCAAAATTAAAAGTCTTGTACTTTAAAGAGTATTATCAAGAAAGTGAAAAGACAACCCGCTGAAGGAGGCAAAATAGTTACAAATCACACATCTGATAAGGGACTTGAATCTGGAATATATAAAGAACTCTTACTATCCAGTGATAAGATAACCCAATTTTAAAATGGGCAAAGATTTCTCAATAGAGGATATACAGACGGCCAATAAGTATATGAAAACAATGTTGTACATCATTAGACACTAGAGAAATACAAATGAGAACACTTGTCACCCACTAGAATGCTATAATAAAAAAAAAAGATGGACAATAACAAATACTGACAAGGAGCTAGAGAAATTAGAATCCTCATACATTGCTGGTGGGGATATAAAATGGTAACAACTGTTTGGAAACAGTGTGGCAGTTTCTCAAAGTTAAGTATATACTTAGATGTGAGCCAGCAGTGTATTCCTAGGTTTATACCCAAGAGAACTGAAAATACATATCCACAAAAAATATGTACATGATGTTCATAGCAACATTATTCATAATAACCAATAGTGGAAATCACCCAGGTGTCCATCAACTGAATAGATAAACAAATGTAGTATATCCATATAGTAGAATGTTACTCAGCCATAAAAAAGTTATAAAGTACTAATACATGCTACAGCGTGGATGAAACATGAAAACAGCTAAGTGAAAGGAGGCAGGCACAAAGGGCCAATATATTGTTATTACACTGATATAAAATATCCAGAATAAGCAAATATGTACAGACAAATTAATTAGTAATTGCCAGAAGATGCGGGAATGAAGAATAACAGATAGTGGGTGTGGAGTGTTTCTTCAGAGCAAATAAAAGGCTCTGGAATTACATAATTCCAGATGATGACATTTGTATAACTGATTTTACTAAAACCCTCTGAATTATACACTTTGAAAAGGTGAATTTTATGGTATGTGAATAAAAATAAAACAGTTACAAAATAGGAATAATAAGTATTTTTGAATTGGAAAGCCATTCAGGAAACAGGATACAAATTTCGAAAATAATCCAGAGGGGTAAAATTTAAAAAGAAATTAGGCTAGATTTTTCAGAAATAGATAACTCAAAGATTTGCAGTTTTCCAGATATATTATTGAATGCAGAGTTGTCTACTAATAATATGAGAAGTTAAAAAAAAAAATTGAACTAAATGAGAAATCCAAATGCTAAGCACTGAGGGATGTAATGTGTATTTAAATTAGTCCCTGAAGGGTTTGTAACTTATGATTTTAATGAATAGATTTCAAAAGCAATAACACAATATTATCATGTTGACTGATTAATGTTCCAGTGTTGACATGCAGCTATAGAATTATTCTACTCTTTTAAAACTGAGAAGTTACATTTTACAATAAATAATCTTAAGTGTATACTTAAGAGGCTTTGCAATTATATTTTAAAAACACACTGATGGGGACTTCCCTGGTGGCGCAGTAGAGAGTCCGCCTGCCGGTGCAGGGGACACGGGTTCGTGCCCCGGTCCGGGAGGATCCCACATGCCGCGGAGTGGCTGGGCCCGTGAGCCATGGCCGCTGAGCCTGCGCGTCCGGAGCCTGTGCGCCGCAACGGGAGAGGCCACAGCAGTGAGAGGCCCGCGTACCGCAAAAAAACAAACAACAAAAAAAACTCACGTAGTGGAATAGGTTGTTTAGTACATAATTTTAATGAATTAGTATCTTTTGTTTGAAGTCAGAGAAGATACAAAAAATTAACCATTTAATTAAGTGCCAGTAAGAAACATAAATTGAAACATTTTTACAGTTATCACAATTGGATTAACTTCCAATTTATAATAATAATCATTTTACTTTGAATAGTTTAAATTTCTAGTGCACCTTGTGAAATACCATGTCTTATTTGACCCTCACAAAATATGTGAGATAGGGCACATAGCTATCATTCCTCAATTTTTACCAATGAGGAAAGA
>NW_006775603.1:1834721-1837260 GCF_000442215.2 Lipotes vexillifer
ATAAGTCATCTAACTATGCAATCTTAGATTTAAAGCCATGGTGAAAACCACAGTTGCAGTAGTGTTGATTGAGCAGTGGTGTTGGTGGGATGCGAGAAGGGTGGGATGATGGGGGACTAATAGTCAAGAATAATGACGATTAAAAAATAGACAGGGAGCAGGTAGTTCAGAATCAGGGAAACAATTTTAAATATAAATGACCTACTTAACAATTATTAGACGCATTTCTGAGCACATTGCCTTATTTCTGTGAAGCAGAATTTAGCTTTTGAGAGACTAAAGAGGTTCTCGGCGTAAAAATACATACTGTCAATTAGACTGTTACCATATGTACTTAAAAATTGTCTGGGCTGCTGCTATGTCCCCGAGACTAATAAATAATTATATAAGTTAGAAACGACATACCATATGGTCCCTCTTCTCAAATGAAAGTCAGTTACTCTCTAATGAAGCATTTCAGTCAAGCATGTTGGCTGTTGCCCCAATAAATCATAACTCATTTCTTCTTGGGAATGACAACTGATCTAATGGTAGCCCTGATTTTTGATGCTCCCTCTCATACCGTACGTGATTCTAAATCGAATTCTACACTTTGAAGACAACAGAATATCACAATACAGTGCTGTTATCTAGTTCTACCAAGCATGAAACATCCCTTACTATCTCAGGATCATGTGATAGCACTTATACCTTACTGCAAGCGTCGAGACATTCCCCAATCTGATCCTATCTTCAAAGTGGAAATCAGACAACATTACATGAGGACATAAAAGCTGTTCTTCCACAACTAAAGTTGCAAGATAGAGATGAGCCTCAATTCTGTTATGCAGCTGGGCTCCAAGAAGGTACAATTAGTATTCATCATATCTATGTTCTCAATAAGCGGGTCTGGTTTGGAATGGAGGCCACTATTTGCCACATCAGTATCTCCTCTTTTCTTTCCCTTTTATTATTAAACTGTAGATTTAGCAGAGAGAAACCTGACGTCTTATTTCCCAACCCTTATTACTGGAGTACAGTATTTTTGCTTTTTAGGGATTACCTGGAAGTAAAACTTGCCCTTATTTAATTTACCCTAGAAATTATTTTATTAACTTTTTTTTTCTTGTGAGGTGCAGATAGTGAGTTCCTGAAATGTTTAAGCATATATTATTCACAGAGATCATTGTTTTCTCCTGCCTCACTGGTTCAATAGCTATTTTCTTTTTCAATCAAATTATACTTTGACGTATCACCTCTCATTAACTATTTATAAGAATAAATGTGATCATGTATATTCCTCTTTTACATCCTTTTTCCTTCCCTTATCCCTCATTTTTCTTCGCATTTCTTTTTTTTCGATCAAGTTCTTTACTTAGTCATTTTTAACAATTTAGTGTAATTGTAATTTTTGTTAAATATTAGCTACTGTACCTATCACGAATGATGCTATACGTTTGAGGGTTGTAACATACCCAATCAGAAAAAAAGAATGAGTGAAAAAGGAAGGGAGGAAGGGGGTAAAAACTACTATATAAACTTTCATTTCCTGAAACTTGATATATATGTTTCGCTTACTCTGAGTAGCAGAATTGTAGTTCCATGTAACAACCGTTTGTAATTAAAGCACCAGTGAATGCCCTTTTGCACTTAGGTGACCAAGAGAATCTCATCTGGACCAGTCTTCTTCCTGTCTTTTTCACCTCTGTTTATCTCTGTCTAGTGAAATCTTCTCTCCCGCAATGATCTATGTTGGGATACCACTTTCTACATTGTATCAGGGATCTTAGTCTTCTTTTTCTACTTGTAAACTTGCTTCTAGTTCACCCCACTAATTTTCACAAGCTTGCTTCCTCCCGTTTTTCCCACAGACTTGTTTGCTTACCGTATTTCCTCCTTTGCCTTGATTTCAGTGTGTTTGCTTAATGCTGCCCTTCTGTTTGCTAACTGGAGTGTCCCATACTTGTGTACTATATGCCCCTGTGATAAATAGATTCTTTTATTCTGTAATTTTTGTCAGAAAAAGAAAAATTTGATTTGGGTTCCAAGTGAAAACCGATCTATAGATGCAGTAACACTGAAAATCTGTGAGAGCGGTGGTATTTTTTTTCCTGATCATTGCTGTTCCCACAGCCAAGGCACAATATCTGTCCCAGTAAATGCTTGGGTCTAATCTGTGACAGGTCAGATGGGATACCTGTCCATGGCATGTCCAACACTCTTGTAGGCTACAAATATCACTGATATCATCACACAGACCATATTACAAAAAACTTGTAATTAATGACACATTTCTATGACCTAGGCTAGGTATTCTCAAAAAATTTTGGCTGTTAAATACTAAGAGGTACATTTTTCCGTATGCCACAAAACACTTTGAAGTTTTAAGACCCTAGGTTTTATTGTTTTATTTTTAATCTAAGCAACACTTTCTCATTTCGATGATTCCAATATATTCTTTTCTTTGTGAAGTCCTGTAAAATAGATGTTATTTTGTTGACATAGTAATCATAATACAGACAAGTCAGTTGCCCAAGTTCATAGAAGTATACCAGCAGGA
>NW_006775603.1:1837270-1914948 GCF_000442215.2 Lipotes vexillifer
GGAATAGGCTAGACTGTCTTGCTACTCACTCAGAAACCAAATACCTTTGCTATAGTTATGATTAAAGACACAGAATAAGGAAGATAGTATCAAAAATTCTCTTTAGAATTTCCTTTAAGGTTATTTCATTTCAATTTGACATAGTTTTATTTAGTGAGAGCTGACGTTTGGAGTGGTGGAAAGATAATTTCACCTCTAGTCGAACATTGATTTATACTAATTACAGGTTAGGAAGTCATGTGACTGCAACAGCTGGACAAACATCACGCATCTAAGGAGATTTTAAAATGTGTACCTTCGTACTCCGATGTGTCTGATATCTTTACCGGCAATTCACTGTCAGTGTCTGTCTAGTTAGCTAGTAGACATATGGTACATCAATAGTAGAGTGATTCAAATTCTCTCTCTAGCTTCCTACCCACCTCTTTTTAGTATCTTTTGCCTCTCTACACAGCTCTCATCTGAGTATGAAAGACACTGTAAGTCATACATTTAATGAAACTTCTAGAGGACAATTAAAAAAATATTAATGCAACTTTTTCTTACTTTTCTTTATGTCCTCATCTTCCCTCCACACACACACTACCTTCTTATTTCCCCATTGTTAGCCCCTCCCTTGCCTTTGCTTCTTGCTAATGGCTAGTGATGCTACCCTTAGGAAACTGAGGGTAATTGGGAATCATTTGCTAATGTGATTAATTAGCTTGGAGAAAATATTTGAGCATGTTATAAATGAGTTGGTAGTTGAAGCAAGGAAGCAAATTACAAAGGCAAAGAGGCATTAATCTTATTTTACAAAAGGTCTTTATGTTCCCTTTCCAGAATAGGGTGTCTGCATATGAAAGAAAATTAACATAAAAGAGCAGTGAGGTTGTTTGTACAGATAATAGCCAAAATCTGCACCCAGAATTTGGAATCAAATCATTGATCCCCTCCCACCTTTTCAAATACCTTTTATTTTGCTTCAGACAACCCATCAAATGTATACTTGTTGCCTAGAAAGTTGAATCTACTACATAAGAAATTACCTAATAGGTGGAAAGGCTATAGATGTGCAGTTTCTTAATATGCTATGTAGCTAATCAGAGTTTACATAGGATGAATACCATTCTCACCTCCCCATTTTTTCTCACCTGGTACACTCAGTTAGCTGGGGTTCTTCCATTTACACACCATTCCACTTCCACTGAATTCTATTCAGTATAGTATATCCCATCTAGAATACTTTTGATGGCTTACTATTGCCAATATGTGAGAGACTTAACAGGCAATTCATAACCAAACCTCTGAATACCTCAGTAGTAGTATACCCCTAGAGTAACAAGCCCACAATAAGGAACAAAGAAACTGAATTAAGTGTACAGCTAATCATCTTTGAAATGTTTATAAATACTTCTTTTAATAAATGTATTAACTATGGATTTTATTACTGTAACCTTTAGGAATGTAAAACGTTTGTATTCCAAATACCCAATCGAAATTAATTTTCTTAATTTTTGAAAACTAAAGTTTCTAAGTTTACATACATATTTCATATTTTGTTCATATGTCACTTTTAATTGCCCCATTTTTAAAATTTTTTTATATTTAAATAGACCTAATTTTCAGATATCTTTATTAACTTGATTTTTTAAAATTGGGGTATAGTTGCTTTACAATGTTGTTTCTGTTGTACAACAAAGTGAATCAGCTATATGTATACATATATCTCCCTCCCTCTTGGACCTCCTTCTCAGCCACCCCCCATCCCACCCATATAGGTCACCACAGAGCACCAAGCTGAGCTCTCTGCACTATACAGCAGGTTCCCACTAAGCTACCTGTTTTACACACATGGCAGTGCACATACGTCACTCCCAATCTCACAGTTCATCCCACCTGACCCCCGCCATGTTCACACATCCGTTCCCTATGTCTGAGTCTTTATTCCTGCCCTGAAAATAGGTTCATCTGTACCATTTTTCTAGATTCCACATATATGTGTTAATATATGGTATTTGTTTTTCTCTTTCTGACTGACTTCCCTCTGTATGACAGACTTTAGGTCCATCCATGTCTCTATAAATGACCCAATTTCATTCCTTTTTATGGCTGAGTAATATTCCATTGTATTTATTATTTTTATTCCACAGCCTCTTCTAAACTCAAGGAGGCATTTTTGGCTGGATTAACACCAGCCTCCCAGATAGTGATGAAATAATTATTGGTCTTTATTGGAAGGTAAAGTGTGTGTGTTTGAGTTTTAATGAGCAAGTATAGACATGAAACTTCATATGGTAAGTTAATAGCAAAGAATAGAAAGTTAGACTTAAGCAAATTTGTACATTGAGATTTTCATGTCAGTGTAAGAAATGGTGGATGAAGGTGCTTAACTGAGCATGTCACTTCATTTGGAAATGGCTGAAATTTTAACTGTGTATGTGTGTGTGTGTGTGTACTTCCAAACAGACTCAGGAATACTGAGAATTTTCTTTAAGAAAAAGAATCAAGTTACTATTTTATATATCAATTTCTGTGATTTCATGTTGTATTAATGGATTAAAAAGTTTGATCAGTATGATCCAGTTTCTGTAAAACCTTAAGTGATCATTGCAGCCTTCATTGGACTTTCTCGCCTATAATTTAGCAACTAATTTTATGGTTGTACAGTTATACTATCATTATTGTATCATATGTTAATTTTTACCTCTTTAAATGGCACACCTCTGAAGTAAAGTATATATACTTTTGTCTTTCCCACAGGCCTTAAATAAATCCTCTGCACATAATACTCATTCAATAATTTCTTCTTAATTCAAACTGTAAACAACAGCTCTTGATTATAAACTTTGTAACTAGATCCTTACTGTAGCTCTTTTGTGTGGTGTAGTTAGTAAAGTCTAAAATTTTGACAAAAACTGAAACGAAGTATCAAGTATTTGTTGTGATTTCCAAATTCTCTAACTAGGACTCAGATTTCCTTAAAAGCTCTTTCAATTGGTGTTTCTGATTTTCATTTTTAGTGTTTAAATCCTTGTTAATACCAAATCAAAACCTTTAAAATGATATTTACCTTTAATATCCCATGCAGATCTCTAATGGCAAAAAACTAATATTCTGATGCCCAGATCATTTTTTAATAGACCTTGCATGATTTATTATTCCCTTTGATCAATAATGTTGAACATACACAGATAATATTTAGGTACTAAGGCTATCTAAATAAAACGAACATTACCTGCCAAAGTGTAGACATGTGAATACATCTTTTGGAAAAGAAAAAAATGGCAATGGAACTGTTACAGCAAACGTTTGGCCTCAGATAGCAAATGTTAAGCTAAAAATTGGAGCACCTTGACCTTCTTGTACTAGATCTATTATTCTTTGAGCCCCTAATAGTGATAGATGGCATTCAGAGTTTCAATGGGCTATTGCCATATCTCAGATTTATCAAGATGTATTGTTTAATAATTGGCTTTATTTTAATTCTATTGTCAAAAATGTAAGAAAACAATTACAGTGCTATGCTAAGTATGTTAATAACTGAGTTTTCAAACTTCTTTAATTTGTTTTCAAGGTGAAAGAGAATGCTGGTATAGTGAAAAGTGAATGATTCCTTCACACTTGACTTTCCTTCTATCTTCAACTTAAAAATTAACTATGTACCTAGTCAGAGGTATTGAATAATGTGTTTCCTTCTCCCTTAAGTTGCTGTTGAAGCATTTTTTCCTCTTATACTTCCACTTATCTCTAGACACAGCTTCAGGTAATATGTTTAAAGTTACAAAAACATATTCTTACAATATGATTACATAAATTCTTTATCTAGAAATACAGATCACTCAAGGGTTTGTATTTGAAGTTTTTAAAATAAGCATATAAAGCTAGTGGCTATGCAGCAAACCTATAAAATTATTTTAAATGTTCCCTTTTTTCTTTATATTTATAAAAATATTTTGTCTCTCTCAAACTAGAAGAAGATTTTCTTTGTATAAAGAAATCTCGCCGTGGTATTTTGATTCTAGTCTTGTAGATTGAGGCATTTGGCCAGGTCATCAAATGATCTAGGTCTTACCATCTGCTACCACCCTCAGAGAACTTGAGAAAGTCACTTAACTTCTTTAAGTACCTATTAATATCGTTATCTAAAAATGCCATAAAAATCAAATGCTTATAGCCGACTTTAGTTTCATCCGTTGATATTCTTTAAAGAAAATACCTTACCGTTTTTTTTCCTTTGCTCATCATATTTAGGCACTTCGAAAACCCAATGCCCCCCCTCCCCACCAAAACTGTGTGTGTGTGTGTGTGTGTGTGTGTGTGTGTGTGTGTGTGTGTGTGCGTGCATGCGTGTGTGTCTATATATATAGTGTTGTTCAAGATCTTGAGTTCTCTAATGATCTATGGCATGGAGCAGCCTATATCAGCTGAGCCACTTGAACAATTGTGCTGTAAGGCTGTCAAACAAAAGGGGACTTGATAAATGATTATCCTTTTGTCTTGGTGGTTATTAAATGCCTTCACTTTCATACCATGAGAAACTTGATAAACAGAATTGAGCCTCATGGTTAACGACATTTCCAAATTCTAGAATGTCTGTAAATAATGGAGGAACTTCATTATAAACAATGGTGGATAAAGCAAAGAACCTCTCTTCTGACACATGAGAATAAATTACTTCATATCTCATCTCTGTTTAGAGAATGATGCAGAGGTCTATTCATTTATCCTCTAATATACATTTTTGGATAAATGATGGTGTTCTTTTAAAATCTGAAGTCCAAATGGCTTAATACGGCAAAATATGTGACATTTTATAGGCATTTTGTAGTACGTCTTACATGTCACTGTCGTGCAGTTACATACAATATCAATTATTCCCTAAGGTATTCTGTAGTTGTAGATCATAAACTTTTTGCTTAAATTAAACATCACAGCTGGTTGCTTTAATTTGATGCATTATACCACAAATGTTTCGACAGCTTGATTAAAATGAGCCATACTGCAGATTCAAAAGAAGAGCGAAGGTCAATGCACATGAAGCCTAGTCATTTGCAAATTTTCTTTGGGCATATTAAAAGCATCCTGCAGAATATAGTTTAATGGAATGTAACCAAACAAAATAAAATGGAGTAGACTATTGCAATAGTGTTTCACTTATGAAAAGCAATACTATAAATTCTTAAATCTCATGACAGTGTTTACAATAGCACATTTAAAAACTCATGAATATTGTGCTTTGAGAGTGTTGTTTACTTCTTCTATTACAATAGCCTTGCCGGTTTCTTTTCAAACTCAAAGCATCATTAAATCTACAAAGGGAAGGCAATTAGTAGAAAAGAAAGACCAAAATGGTTGCCCTTATTCTCACCTTCTACCCAGGAAGCTTTCCCCCTCTCCCCTGCCCCCCCCAACTCAAAAGACCAGAAAAACTGTCTCTTCACTCATTCTGTTTGTACTCCAAAAGTCCTTAGCTAAGAGAATTGATATAATACTAATAAGATTATCATTCATTACAACAGAAACCCAGTTGTAAAACTGTTGTAACTACAAAGGTGTTCTTCTAGCTCACAGCAATTAGCCCTAAATATTCTTGTCAAAACAAGCAATTAATAAACTAAAATAATTCCATCACTTACTATCAGAAAATAGTCTCCCAAATTTTGTGTTGGCAACAAAATACACATAATTAGTGCAATAGGTTAATACTGTGATATTTCAAGATTTTAAAAATTGTAGGGACTTCCCTGGTGATGCAGTGGTTAAGAATCTGCCTGCCAATGCAGGGGACACAGGTTCAATCCCTGGCCCAGGAAGATCCCACATGCCATGGAGCAATTAAGCCTGCGAGCCACAGCTGCTGAGCCAGTACACCACAGCTGTGGAAGCCCGCATGCTCTAGGGCCTGCATGCCACGACTACTGAGCCCGTATGCTGCAACTACTGAAGCCCGTGTGCCTAGAGCCCATGCTGCGCGACAAGAGAAGCCACTGCAATGAGAAGCCCGCGCACTGCAATGAAGAGTAGCCCCCGCTCGCCACACTAGAGAAAGCCCACACGCAGCAATGAAGACCCAACACGGACAAGAATTTTAAAAAAAAAAAATTTTTTTTAACTGTTAATTTTGTATTAGTCATAAAATCGTAGAATTTTCAAGCTGAATGAGAACCAAAAGGTATCGAAGAGAATTTGTTCTCAGCATCATCTATCTAATCATCATCTCTAGGTTCAGAAATATTAGTTGTCCCTAGTGTGTAACTCCCTTAGTGTGACATTTGAAGCCCAGTCCAATCTCATCCATGTGTCACTAAACTATACTCCATTACACACTCTGATCTAGCCTCTGTGTGTGTATGTGTGTGTGTGTGTGTGTTTTAGACGATATTTTGAATACTCTACTTCCTTTGAACACAGTTCCATTACTATCTCTTTCTAGAATTATCCTAAATTCTTTCTATCAAAATGAACTCTTCCTTTATTGGTGTATCCACAGATGCCTCATGATATATAGATGAAGACCTTTCTCTGCTTAAAGTTACTGATTTAATCAGAGTTTGGAACTACAAGTTAGAAGTTGCTCAGTGCAGCCTTCATTGTCTTAAGGAGGTCAGGACATGTTCTCTGCTCCTAATCTCTGGTCTTTTCCCAACTCTCCTCTGGATGAGTATTTCTGGAGTTGATTTCAGCAGTAACAGTAATCTGCCTTACTTCACCTCATGTCACCTGGCCTGATACCTGGAAGAAAGTGTAATCAATTGAAAACTATATGACATTTATAGTAGAGAAATCCAAGTCTTGTCATGGCTCCTAAGTTTGCATTTACACTTTATTTGGGGGTTCCTCTTAGCCCCATGCCCTTAAATACATATTAAGAGCTCTTTCAAGATATTACTCTTTCCTCTCTGGAGATGCGTATGTACTCTGGAGATGGATATTATGGGTTTGAATCTCAGCTATGTCATTTAGTTCTGTGAACTTGAATAAGATAGTAAAGTCATCTGTACCTCAAATTTCTAATGTGAGAATTAGAATAATGCATAGTAGTTGTGGGAATTAAGTAAATTAGTAATTTTGAAGCATTTAGAGTACCACATAGGTTTCACTAGCATTGGCATTTTCTTAGATCTGAAAGCCATTTCATTTCCCTTCAGACATAACCCAAAATGATGCTTTAAAAAAAAGGATTCTTTTCCGTATATCCTCAATGGCATTACCTCCACAGGTTTTGCTTTCTCTATAACACTTTGTTGTCATGGTCATTCAATGTGTTTGAGAATGTGTCCTGTCACATAGTCACAGCCTAAAATCCTTCATTGGCATAGCAGGGCAAATTCCTAGGTGTGAAGGCATCCCAGTTAAAGAATTAAAATATTTTCTCATGTTTTCATTTTAATGAACTCTTCATTGTCCACATTAAATGACTAGTGTGGGAACTTCAGGCCTCGAAAAGGTGATTGTCAAAGGAGTTCTAGCAGTGGGCAGCGGACTTCCAGATGACAGTATGTTGCCCAACGTTGAGGTAAGGTCTGGTCTTACGTATGCAACAAAAGACACTAATAACACAGCTGAAGCCTCTGTGAGCTGTTAGCCAAGAAGGCTCTTGGCAAGGGCTGCTGGTAAGAGGCCTTGATTTTAACAGCCATGATTTGCTTCTGGTTACCATCTTCTTTAAAGGATTCCAAGTTTATTCCATTTTGTGCGGATTCAAATGCATCTTTGGGAATAAATAGTACAAACATTTTAAAAGAAGTAATGGCATATTTCCAGAGGACACAGAGGATGTCTTAATGGTTTTATTTTTATTTAAAATTAGACATTTTATAATCTTATACTTTATTGTGACTCAGTATATTGTTTTTGCAGTGATATAAATCTGTGAGGGAACAATTGTTTAATTTACTAAATTTCACTGTTTAATTTTTCAGTTAGAACTCTTGGTTCAAGCTAAGGGGGTTTTTGACATTTATCATTTAGTGGCGATTTCTAATTCCAAGAATGAATAAATGGTTTAACATTATTTTTGCAATCGAAAAGTAAAGCTTCTGGGAGAAATTCAAATAAGTAATTAAAACATTAATTACAAAAAATTGAAACTATGAATTTACCTAATTAGAGTTACTATTACATATATAATTTCTATCAATGTTTGCTCTAAAGTCTTTATTCCAGAAACTATTATTTAATGGTCTTTATTAGAGTCTTTACTACTTTTTTAAAATTGAAGTATAGTTGATTTACAATATTGTTAGTTTTAGATGTACAGCATAGTGATTCAGTATTTTTCAGATTATATTCTATTATAGGTTATTACAAGATAATTAGAAGATAATGGTATAATGCTCTGTGCTTTACAGAAGTCCTTGTTGCTTATCTATTTTATATATAGTAGTTTGTAACTGTTAATCCCATACCCCTAATTTGTGCCTCCCCCTTTCCCTCTTGCCTTTGGTAATCACGAGTTTGTTTTCTATATCTGTGAGTCTGTTTCTGTTTGTATATACAGGCATTTTTATTTTATTTTAGATTCCACATGTGATGTCATAGCTCATGGCAGTTTTTCATTAATTTTTATGGCTGAGTAATATTCCATTGTGTATATGTATACCACACCTTCTTAATTCATTCATCTGTTGATGGACACTTGGGTTGCTTCCATGTCTTGGCTATTGTAAATAGTGCTCTGAGCACTGAGGTGTATGTATCTTTTCAAATTAGTGTTTTCATTTTTTCAGATATATACTTAGAAGTGGAATTGCTGGATCACATGGTAGTTCTATTTTTAGATTTTTAAGGAACCTCCATACTGCTTTCCATAGTGGCTGCACCAATTTTACATTTCCACCAAGAGTGTACGAGGGTTCCTTTTCTCCACATCCTCACCAACATTTGTCATTTGTAGACTTGTTGATAACGGCCATTCTGACAGGTGTGAGGTGATATCTCATTGTGGGTTTGATTTGCATTACTCTAATAGTTATTAGTGTTGAGCATTTTTTTCATGTGCCTGTTAGCCATCTGTATGTCTTCTTTGGAAAAATGTCTTTGTTTTAAAGTTATTTTTGTTGTTGTTGAGTATTTCTATTCCCCACTTTCTCGTCATTTGTTTGCATCTGTTTCCATATCCTCACTTCCAGTCTGTGTGTGTCTTTCACCCTTAAGTGAGTCTCTTGTAGACAGCATATTGAAGGGTCTTTTTTTTTTTTAATCCAATCAGCCATTCTTTCGATCAGAGCATGTAGTTCATTAACATTTAGTGTAATAAAAGTTAGCTATGTACTTATTGCCATGTTATTCCACACTTCTCAGTCGTTTTTGTAGTTCTTTTTTGTTCATGTCTCTTTTTTTCCCCATTGTAGTTTGATTTTCTTTTCTAGCATGCTTGGGTTCCTTTCTTTTGGGTTTTTGTGTATCGTAGATTTTTGACTTGTGCTTACCATGGGGTTCATATATGTTGACCCTTAACTATATCTACTTTAAACTGATAGTCATTTAAGTTTACGTTCTAAAAGAGCTACATTTTTTACTGCGCTCCCCCACATTTTGTGTTTTTGATATCATATTTTACATCAACATGCTTATTGCTTTCCTGTTTGTTGAGGAACTAATTATAGTTCCTCTTACCATTTTTTTTAAATCTAAATACATACTGGCTTATTTAAGTGATCTTCAATTCTTACTATACATGTGCCTTTCCTATTTGGATTTTCCCTTTTGTGTAGATTCCCGCTTCTTTTCCATTTAGAGAAGACCCTCAACATTTCTTTTAGGGTAAGTTTAGTATTGCTGAATTTTTTTCAGTTTTGCTTATCTGAGAAATTCTTATCTCTCCTTCTGCTCTAAATAATAATCTTTATTATTTACCCTAGGTTTCAGGTTTTTCCCTTTAGGACTTTGAATATATCATGTTACTCTCTCCTGGCCTACAAAATTTCTGCAGAGAAATCAACTGATAGCCTTATAGGGGTTCCCTTGTAAATGACTTTGTTTTTCTCTTGTTGCTTTTGAAATTAGTTTTACCTTTAATTTTTGTCATTTTACTTATAGTATGTCTTAGTGTGGGTCTCTTTGGGTTCATCTTGTTTGGGACCCTCTGTGCTTCCTGTACTTGGGATATCTATTTCCTACTTTAGGTTTGGGAAGTTTTCAGTCATAATTTCTTCAAATACATTTTTGACCCACTTCTCTCTCTCTTCTTCTGGAACCCCTATAATGTGGATGTTGGCATATTTTATTATCATCCCATAGATCTCCTATGTTACTTTCCTTTTTTTTTTTTAATTTGTCTTTCTGTCTACTGTTCTGGCTGGATGATTTCCATTATTCTATCTTCAAGATCACTTATACATTGTTCTGTGTCACTTAGTCAGCTTTTCATTGCTTCTGTGGTGTTTTTGATCTCAGAAATTATCTATTTTGATTAGGTGTTCTTTATAGTTTCTAATTCCTTTTTACCACGATCTATGTTTAGATCAGTTCTCTTGCTTAATTCAGGCAGCATTTTTCTTACCAACTTTTTGAACTTGGTGTCGGGTAAACTGATTATCTGTTTCATTTATTAATTTTTTCAGGGGTTTTCTCTTGCTCTTTCAACTGGGAGTAGTTCCTCTGCCTTTTCATATTATTTAACTTTCTCTGTCTCTGTGAATTAAGGTGAAACAGTTATCCATTGCAGTCTTGAAGGGGTGCTTTTATGTAGGAATGTCCCTTTATAGACTGCATGTGTCCATTGTCTTTGGTGGGAGGGCTGGATTTGACGTGGACATTAGCTGAGACTTTGATCACTAGCCACTATCACCTTGATAGTGGATGTGGCTGGTGTTGGAGGAACTAGAGACTGCACATGGTGTGATATGGGACTTCCTCTCTGCTCAGTGGTAGTGGCCACCCTGTCACGGGTGGGGTCTTCTCCCAAGTTGTTGAAGTGGAAGCCCTGAGGGTTGGGCTTGAGCTGGCTCTGTTTCCTTTAAGGGTGTGATTTTGCTTTTTGCCATATTCTGGGCCCTTGCCCTAAAGGAGGGGAGTGCTGAAATAAGTGAGGCTCATGTTCTTACAGAGGTCTGATGCACTGCCTATGTAAGCATCTGCGGTTCTGCTCAGACACAACCCAATATCATGTCTTTTTTCCTGTTGTGGTCCTCCCAGATCTAGTGCAAGATTTGTCATGGAGTGGGTGACTTGGAGCATTTACTCATCTGGGACTGGGAGTCAGGGCTCAGGGTGTTCTGGTTGTGGGAACTGAAACATACACGCTGCCGTCAGAGGTCTGGGCTGCTTCTGTGGTGCGATTTGAGTAAGTGCCAGCAGTGGCCACCACTGCCCCACCTGGACCACACCCTAGGCCCCCGGGCCATCTGTGTCCATAGACGGAGGCTTTTCCCAGTACCTGTCTGCCCTAGACCCAGTGCCAAGCTGTGGTGTGGAGTGAGAGGTGCCAGGGTGTTTGCCCAGCTCAGACTGGGGAGTGTGGTGGGACAGAGTGGAGTCTAGGCTTCTCTAGCCTTTCTGTCTGTCCCAGTGGTTCTTCAAGCAGCCAAGGGTGCTTGTCTCCTTCACATAAGACCTCAGGACTGGGACGCCCAGTCTGTGGCTCGACCTGCTTACTCCCCTGGGCAAGTGTCTGCCTGTGTGGTCTTCCTTTCTTCTTGGTCCCTCCCAGAGTCACAGGTTCCCACCAGATGCTTTTTTTCCCCTTTCTACCCAATTACATGGGAATCCTTTGCATTTATCTAATAATTAGCAATAAGTATCTTTTCATGTGCCTCTTGGCCATCTATATTGCTTCTTTAAAGAAATATCTATTTAGGTCTTCTGCCCACTTTTTGATTGGGTTGTTTGTTTTTTTAATATGGAACTATGTGAGCTGTTTACATATTTTGGAAATTAAGTCCTTGTCGGTTGCATTACATGCAAATATTTTCTCCCATTTCATAGGTTCTCTTTTCATTTTATTTATGGTTTCCTGCACTGTGCTTATTTTTGCTTTTATTTCCATCACTCTAGGCGATGGATCCAAAAAAATATTTCTGTGATGTATGTCAGAGTGCTCTGCCTGTTTTCCTCTAGGAGTTTTATAGTATCTGGTCTTACATGTTGGCCTTTAATCCATTTTGAGTTTATTTTTGTATATGATGTTAGAGAATGTTCTAATTTCATTTTTTTACATGTAGCTGTCCAGTTTTCCCACCACCACTTACTGAAGAGACTGTCTTTTCCCCATTGTATATTCTTGCCTCTTTTGTCATAGTCAATTGACCATAAGTGCCTGGGTTTATTTCTGGGCTTTCTATCCTGCTCCATTGATCTATATGTCTGTTTTTATTCCAGCACCATACTCTTTTGATTACTGTAGCTTTGTAGTATAGTCTGAGGCCAGGGAGCATGATTTCTTCAGCTCCATTCTTTCTCAAGATTGTTTTGGCTATTTGGGATCTTTTGTGTTTCCATACAGATTTTTAAAATTTTTGTTCCAGTTCTGTGAAAAATGTTACTGGTGATTTGATAGGGATTGCATTGAATCTGTAGATTGCCTTGGACAGTATGGTCATTTTAACAATATTATTCCAATCCAAGTACATGGTATATCTTTTCCTCTGTGTCGTATTCAGTTTCTTTCATCAGTATCTTACACTTTTCAGAGTACAGGTCTTTTGGCTTCTCAGGCAGGTTTACTCCTAGGCATTATATTCTTTTTGATGCTATGGTAAGTGGGATTGTTTCCTTAATTTCTCTTAGTTCATTGTTAGTGTATAGAAATGCAACAGATTTCTGTTAATTGACATTGTGTTCTGCAGTTTTACCGAATTCATTGTTGAGTTCCAGTAGTTTTCTAGAGTGGCGTCTTTAGGATTTTCTGTGTATAGGATCATGTCATCTGCAAACAGTGACAGTTTTACATCTTCCTTTCCAATCTGGATTCCTTTTGTTTTTCTTCCCTGATTGCTGTGGCTAGGGCTTCCAAAAATACGTTGAATAGAAGTGGCAAGAGTGGACATCTTTGTCTTGTTCCGGATCTCAGAGGGAATGCTTTCAGCTTTTCACATTTGAGTATGATTTGGCTGTGGGTTTGTCATATATGTCCTTTATTATGTTGAGGTATGTTCCCTTTATTCCCATTTTCTGGGGAGTTTTTATCATAAATGGGTGTTGAATTTTATCAAAATCTTTTTCTGCATCTGTTGAGATGAGCATATCTTTTTATTCAGTTTGTTAGTGTGACATAACACATTGATTTGTGAATATTGAAAAATCCTTGCATCCCTGGGTAAATCCCACTTGGTCATGGTTTATGATCCTTTTAATGTATTGTTAAAGTAACTTTACTATTAAAGTGAATTTGCAGTAGTAAATCTTTAAACATTTAAATATTTCTTTTTTGCCCAAGTATGATTTCTTAATCTCTTAATTTCTTAAACAGAGGAAGCCCTTTAAAATTCTTGAAAATAAGAAAACATTGTGTTTCTCAACTTCTAAGGTTTAAATTTAAAACCTTAAAATGTATAATTTCAATACAAAATCTTACTCATTTAAATATCAATCTCAATCTTATTTCTATAATGCAGTGTTTATCATCTTAAAATACTTTCAAAGTATGAATAGACATACTTGGGTTAGTAGGAGAAAGAGAGAGAATGAGAATGAACTTAAAACTGGACTAAAAAGAAGTAACTTGTTTTTAATTTGGGAGGAAAAAAAGAAAAACAGTGTATTTTAACATTACACCAAACCTTTTGTCCTTATCATTATCCTCAATTAAAAAAAAATGACACCTAGAGTGGCCTTCACCTATATTTCCTTACCCTTCTTTCTATGCCACCCTCAAAATGCAACTCAACTGCTTGGCAAAAAGTAATCTAAATGTATTTTATTGTGGTATTTTTGCAATGGAAAATTCCCATATTCTATGCAATTGCTTTTGGCATAAATAATAAGTACTACATTAAACTTCTTGAAATATATTAATTTCAAATATATTAATTGGCTAAATCAGAAATTTAGCCAATAGTGCTATAATATATTTGGATAATTTTAATGTTTAATGGTTTTCTTTCAAACATGAAGGTTGCATTTATTGCATAATATTGCCTAGTTACATTATTGTCTTTCACAGTCATTTTTTTTTTTTCTGTAAGAGCCAAGCAAAATGTCCAAGTATGTCATATATAATCCCTCGTCACGATAAGGAGTTAATGTGGACATATATGTCTTCTTGTGTAATGTGCTCATATCTGCCTGTGTAACGTGCTCACACGTGAACACACATACGGTGCCATTCAGAAACCATAGACAAAGCATAAAATTGTGAATATAAAGATTGATATTTAGGAGAATATGGAAATTCTAGACACATTTAGATTGTTTCTTATATGTTTTATATTGGGCATTTTTATACATTTAAAGAAAAATTATTTATAATATATAATGACCTTCCTATGTCACAGAACTTTGAGAATTAAATGAGCTAATATCTGAAATGCTTTACAAACTAGAAATTTAGAAGAAATTGAAAAGGTTTATTTAAAGAATTAATGTTGAAAGAGCCAACCAATGCTTTTGTAACTTGGTCTCTATCTAATCATTAAAGAATGAATGCTTCTTATTTTACTCATTTATGCTATGCTATAGAAAGCGCTGAATTACTTGTTCTAATTCATTCTAAAATTCAAGCCTATTTTTAATACTGAAAATAACAAAGACAGTCCTCCCCTAGAAAATGAATAGAAAGTTTGACCTAGGAATAGGATATGTGATTTCTCAGTGAAGTATTAGGAAATAAAGTCTAGCCATGAATTAAAAAGAGTAACACAGATAGTATACAGTGTTTATCAAGTGCTTACATAATCTCAGTTCTTATTTATAAAAACTCTGTATAGCAGTATCTTAGTTCTTATCAGTCCAACTTAACTGATGAGAAAACTGAGGCCTTGAGAGAGAAAGTAATTATCTCATCACACAAATGTATTAAGTGCTAAAGTTAGAATTTTAAACCCTGAAATCTAACGCCTGAACTCATGGTCCTTGCATCGTACTGTCCTGTGTTTCTGACCATGTAAGGATAGTTCAATTTTTAGTAAATCTATGAGTATAATTCTTGACAACAGTAAGTTATTGGTGACGACTATAAATTGTTTCCGTATGTCAGTAGAGACATTATCAATGCCAATGAACTTTTTATTAGAAAACCCCATAAAACTTTATTTCCAAAATAAGCATGGTCACTGAAGACAGTACATTTAAATCAGTTCAGTTCTTACTAATGTGGATTTGGACACCTACAGTAAACCAGGAATAGTGTACTTGGGTTGCATAAAGAGTTATAAGACAGGAGAAAAACAGGAATTCTGCCTACACTAAGAACAAAGGCTCCCTGAAGGATAAATAAAAGACAAGTGAAGAAAGTCTGAGGGTTTTTTCAGACAGAATGAATTGCAGATCTACGTTGTTCTAAAATAGCCAGCTATACGTGGGGAACTAACAATAAGTCAGTGTTAATGGAAAGAAGTGTGAGGTGGAGAGTGGCAGAGATGAAGTTGGGAAAGAGGCAGGTGCCAGTTAGCAGAAAGCCTTCTGTCATCCTGACATGCTGAAGTGTTTTAACTTCATGCTATGGAAACTATTTGAAGCCATTTCCTCTTTCAGGTGGGTTATATCTGAAGGCTATAGGGTGAAATTAAGCACATAAAGTGATTGAAATAATGCAGAAAGTTGTCAAGAGCCTTAACAGGACAGTTGGAGAGTAGGAGATGCATTTAAGAATTGTTGAAGAGTTAAAATCATCAGAGATTGGTGACTAGTTGGAGAGGGATATAAGGTAACCTCTAATATCTAAAGTGTCTGGGTGACATGTGAAGCCATTTCTGATACTCAGAAATGAAGAAGCAGAGCCAGTAAGAGACTGGAGGAGGCTGATGTGTGCATCATGTGTATTTTTAAGTGTCTAGGAGACCTCTAGGTAGCTATATCCAAATGCAGACAGACACAGATGACTGCAGCCCAGGGGAGAGGTCAGCACGATGGTCTTCGAAGTTGTACACCCACAGGTGGTACTGAAACAATGCAAAGAACATTAAAAAGGATTTTGCACGGCTAAGTGTTTGGCATATAGTAAGTTCTCCAAAGTTATTTATTGACAAATTAGGTAGAGAGGGAAGCCAATTGGACAGCCGTACAGAGGACTTCAACAGTACCTCTATTTCTATTCAAAACAAAAACAAAAAACTAAAGAAACAGAAAAACACTAAAATCTGACAGCTGCTTAGTGAGTTCATAAGTATATCCTAAATTAATGCTTGAAGTAATTTCTGATCACTTTTACTAAAGAACAACTGGAAAATGTGAACAGAGTAAGTGTGAACTACCCTTTGTAAAAATTGAGCTTGAAAGATGAAGAGGGAGTGAGGGTGGACTCAAGAACAGGAGAAATTTTTTTAAAAAAATAAAAGATTTCAGCATTTTATATATTGAAGAAAAGGGCAGATAGAGAAGGACAGGTTTTGAAACATAGTTTGAGACGTAGAGGATGTCTCAACAATGTAGTTGTGAAATCAAAAATGAAAGAACTCATATCATCCTCTATACATCATCCTGTATGTTTGTCCTTCAAATTCCATTACCATAGAGCTAGAACTTTTATATTTTTCATATGTGCCTTAGCGTACTAAAAGCACAATCTCATTTTGTCTAGTTCTGTATTATAATCAAGAACTAAGGGGATACTATACTTCTTAGATGACATCATTCGAGAAATTACAGTGAGACAGTCACATCTTTTTCTCAGAGGAAATTAGTGACCATGAGACTTTCACAGATTGCAATGTATTTGTACTTTACTGCAACCATATGATGATGCGTTCATCTCACTAATATAGTATCATCGCCAAAACAAACTGGAAGAGAGCACCTGCTGAAAGAAATGAGAAGGAAGATGTGTTAGCCAGCATATAATTTTATATTTCTGAACATTGAGGGCTGTTGAAAATATAATTGAAGTTAAAGAAATGTCACAGGATGGTAAGAGTTAACTTATTTATAATTATTAATAAGATTGCCTTTGACCTGCCCTGTATAAAGCATCTATCGTGATTCTGGGAGTCAGAGATTCTTTTAGGATTTTGGACAGTTTAGTTGCAAGTACGTTGTATTTTTGCCAAATTCATCTCACATTCGGTGGTGTTTTTCATTCCTTAGAGAATATTAAATATTTTCCTGAGAAGCATTTTTCGCTCCAAGGGCACTGTTTAGTGTGTTGGAACAATAGTGGAGTTGATGAAAAGATGACAGTGATAGGAGACTTGAGAAAAATTATGGTCAGTGGTAAAAGATGGCCTTACAACCACCTCCTGAGTGACAAAATGTCTCTTAATGAAATGCCACATTTATTGAATGCCTAAATCACATTATCAAGTGTCAGGGCAAATCAGCCAGATGAGAGAGAATTCAGCTGCCATTAATACTAATCCCATTACCACAAATCCCTTGTTCCTTACCCTTTTCATCTTTAGTGTCTCTCCCTGATCCTTCTACTAATTTTCTTTTTCTCAATCCTATCACTGATACCTCTGTATCTTGGTATTAGTTCATCATCTTGGGCAAGCTGCCTCGAACTCCCTGACCCCCAACGGCTGCTCTCCAGTGCTCTTTTCCAATGACCTGCCCCTCTGTGTTAGCTGGGGTCTCATATGTGAGCTGGACAGTCTTCCTAGTCAGACAGTCAGTCTTGAAAGTGCTGGCTGCACTGGGATTCAAATTTCAAGTGTATGTGTTCTCTTCACCTTTTGAGAATATAAACTGGAGCTGTCCTTGGGAGAATTATGAGCTAGGCAGAAATAACCATGGTACCTCCCAGCTTGCAGGTGTGGGCTCCTTTTTAATCCTCTTATCTCTTCCTGCATTGTCTCTTTTAATTCCATCTTCCAAGCATATGTTTTCCGATTCAACTTCAGTCTGACTTGCCCTGGAAGAAATTCATCTCATGTTCTCAGATACAGTAATGACTAGTCTAAGGAAGCTACCTCTCTCCCTAGTGAAGAATTTTAAACATAATGGGGGAACACTTTTTATTTGGCAGATTTGTATATATTTCTGAAATGATAAAGACAGTTGCCTATTGATGTTAATTTGTCAGATCTTAATCTCTAAATTATCTTTGAGATTGGTAATAATAATATTATTTTTTTTAGATGTTGGGGGTAGGAGTTTAGTAATTTATTTTTGCTGTGTTGGGTCTTCGTTTCTGTGCGAGGGCTTTCTCTATTTGTGGCAAGCGGGGGCCAGTCTTAATCGCGTTGCGCGGGCCTCTCACTATCGCGGCCTCTCTTGTTGCGGAGCACAGGCTCCAGACACGCAGGCTCAGTAGGTGAGGCTCACGGGCCTAGTTGCTCCGTGGCATGTGGGATCCTCCCAGACCAGGGCTCGAACCCGTGTCCCCTGCATTAGCAGTCAGATTCTCAACCACTGCGCCACCAGGGAAGCCCAGTAATAATTATTAATTATTGGTAAGAATGGTAATAATAACATTGGAAGTTGATCATGTACCAGATTTTCTTATTTAATCTTCAGAACAATTCTATAATGCAACGTATGATTGTCCTCATTTTACTGATCAAAAAGTTGAGATGAAAACAGGTTTAGGTCTTCCCTGGTGGTGCAGTGGTTGAGAGTCCGCCTGCCGATGCAGGGGACGCGGGTTCGTGCCCCGGTCTGGGAAGATCCCACATGCCACGGAGTGGCTAGGCCCGTGAGCCGTGGCAGCTGAGCCTGCACGTCCGGACCCTATGCTCCGCAACGGGAGAGGCCACAACAGTGAGAGGCCTGCGTACCGCAAAAAACAAACAAACAAAAAAACAGGTTGATAAATTTCCCCAAAGTCACCTGACAAAGAATAGTGCTTCAGAGCTCTTGTTCTTATTTATAATGAATCTACCATTATAAACAGTAGTCCTTAAAACTACTATGTCTCCTGAGTTAAAAGTCAGGGCTGTACTGAACTCATTGTAATGCCATGGGGTCAGAAACTTCTAAGCATTCTCTAGCTAAATTATTGCTTCTGCTTTTAGATATCCAACAAGTATCACCCACATTGAAAGTACTCAGAAGAAATGAGACTAATACACCTACCAAATGAAAACATTTAAATGAGGTTAGAAAGAGGAGTTATATACATAGAGATATAAATATCCCTGAATGATGAAGGATATAAAACTTACAGAAGTGGTTACACAGTGTAGGACAACACAGATGCTCCCAGATGGAGTTAGGACTTCCCAGATGCAGGCCACCAAGTGGTTGAGGATACTGCCATCATTGAACGATGTTTCTACAAGGAGTAGAAACTTGCCTTTGTCATTCTTAAGAAGTGAAGTAAGTCAGAAAGAGAAAAGCAAATACCGTATGCTAACACATATATATGGAATCTAAAAAAAAAAAAAAAAAATGGTTCTGAAGAACCTAGCAGCAGGACAGGAATAAAGATGCAGACGTAGAGAATGGACTTGAGGACACGGGGAGGGGAAGGGTAAGCTGGGATGAAGTGAGAGAGTGACACAGACTTACATATACTACCAAATGAAAATAGCTAGTGGGAAGCAGCTGCATAGCACAGGGAGATTAGCTTGGTGCTTTGTGACCACCTAGAGGGTGGGTTAGGGAGGGTGGGAGGGAGACGCAAGAGGGAGGAGATATGGGGATATATGTATATGTATAACTGATTCACTTTATTATAAAGCAGAAACTGACACCATTGTAAAACAATTATACTCCAATAAAGATGTTAAAATATATATATATAAAAGCAAAAGTAATAAATACTCAAAATTCAAAATAAATAAATAAGAGCATGGAGAAAGAGACAGAGAGAGACTGATAGACACACACAGAAGCAGACACAGAGACAGGCATAAAGAGAGAGACAAGGAGGGGGAGAGAGAGACGGAGGGGGAGAGAGAGAGACAGGGAGGGGGACACACAGAGACAGAAGGAGAGACACAGACAGACACACAGAAGCAGACAGAGACAGGCAAAGAGACAGATGGAGAGAGAGACACACAGAGAGAGACAAAGACACAGAGACATGGCAGGGTGGGGAGGGAGTGTGAGAGAGAGGGAGGGAGATTGCAAGAAGCTGTGCAAAATGACTCCACTGCCTTCTTATAACTGCGTGAATTGAAGGTTAACTTCGTGGGCCTTCTTTGCAGAGATTAAGCCAGTTTAAAGTTGGTTCTCACACCACTTCTCTCTATTCTGAAAAATTATAAATTTACACATTCAGGAACCTCTTAGAATATTCCAGAGTTTTAGAGTATCCAGAAGAGGTATCAAGTTTTATTTGGCAGTGGGGGGAGACATACCAACTAGGAATCAACAGTGACAGAGACTAACACAGCCCTTCAAGGGACCTTTGGATTTTACAACAATAAGAAAAGCAGAAATACAGTGTGGGTAGCGGAGAATTAGAAAGAGCCAATGTAAAAACCAAATGTGAAGGCAAATTAAGTAAGAGTAAAATGAGATCATATAGTTACAGGGCCTGGAGTATACATAATTATATTGATGATACTTAATATACAACCACCCTTATTTATAATTTTCTTTATTGTTGTCTTGAAAAGAATTTAATCCAGCTGTGTAGTAAGCAATTACTGAATTACATTTGAATTCAAAAAGTTCAACTGTAATAGCAATGAAAAACTACCACTTATACATTACATGTGATACATTAAAAATTAAAGAGGAAAACAATTTTACATCCCCAATTCATCACATTATTTTATTACTGATTTATTCTACCCTTTACACTTTTATATTAAGTGCCCTTGATTTAGATATACTTTGTAAGGGCGAGAATAGAAAGAATAATAAATAAGGCAATAAAAAGAAATTCAGAGCAACAATACTATCTTTCTATTTTTTGAAAATATAATGGAGACTTAGCTCTGGCACAAAGCTTTGTTCTGTGGTCTACCATTTGATGACCTCTGTTGCTTACCACAAGAATTGGGATCTGGCACTATTTTTAAATGAGTAGAGTAAAACTTTTGATGTTTATATTTTAACTAATTAAACTGGAAAAAATCACTTGTGAGTTTGAGGAATACTTTAACATTTTAACATTTAACACTTTAACATTTCTATATTCTTTCTTTCAAAATTAAGTTCTTTAAAAATGAGCTTGAGAAGTGGAAAAAATGCGAGTTTGAGATGTTTAAAGTGTCCTAGAACAGATGTTCTCAATTTTCTATTCAGCACAATACCTCTTCATTACTATAGCATTAGTAAATACTTACAACTCCATTTTGGGCAATTGTTTAATCCTCCTTTTCAGGATCAATAGTTATCAAAATTCGGATATATTTTCATTTGACTAGTAATTTTTTTTTTACTAGTGAAACATTAGAAACATTTCAAAACATCAAATTGTGATTAGTGTTACATAGCAGTGTTGCACATTTTAATAAGTAAATATATACATGTGTATATATTTGTGCAAATATAATCGTAGAGTTTTCTTGAAAAACCCAGTCGCCCCAAATTAGCTTTCCCTTATTTGAAATAGTTCAGGGTGCAGATAGCATAAATAAAATATGAAAGTACATTAGCTCAAAAATGGACATGTAAACAACTTAAATTTATTAATGATGAACGAGAGTACATATTGCAATATGAAGAAACCCATTATAATAGTTTCCTTTTTGCTCGATAGCAAACTTTTAATTTTCTTAGAATTAAAAAAAAAGTCAAAATTACCTCTGAGTACTCTATGGAGAAATACTGTTAAATAATCCACAAAAATAGGACTTCTGAAAAAAAAAGTTAGGTCATTAATGTAAAGCATTGTCATTGAAAGTGACTTGATGTGAAGGAGTAGAGACCTGGATTCCATGTTTTGTTTGCCACTTACTAGGTTTGTGACTCTGGGAAATGTATTTCACTTCTCTGGGCTTCAGATGCCTAACATCTTACTTCAAGAATTAGACTCTAAAGTCTTTTCCAGATAAACTGTAGCAGGTGCTGCCAGTGCTCTGCCCACCTCCCCTTAGTTTCCTTTACTTTCCAGGAGCTCCAGGTGAATGTTTGCTCTCCACAGCCACAACTGACTGTCTTTGTCTTTGTCATTGAGCTGTTCTTAGCTTTGAGAACCTGAGGCCCACTCTGCTTGCAAAGCAAACCTCCCTTAACCAATGACTGATCTGTGTGGCAGGGACTACACCCCAGCTCCATATCACTAATTCCTTTGACCCTGGAGAGAGGCAGTTTTGAGATGAGACTCCTCTTTCCAGCTGTTTCTTGTGAGATGGAGCCAGTCACCCTCTGAGATCTTGAAGCTGCTCTTGTGGATGCACTTCTTCCCTTCCCTTTCCACTTTCTCAATGGACTACTGTCTTTCCTGGGAGCATTTCCTAATAAATTGTTTTCAGAGGAATTCTCGAGAGTCCATTTCTAGATATCCCTATAGCAACAATAATCCTTTTTAAAAATTAAGATATGATTGACATATAACATTACAAACTATAATATTCTGATTCATTTTGTTTTGGTTTGGCATTGCTTTATGTCAGCTGTAATGCCTGGCATTACATAATGCTCATCATCTCAGAAAAATATTGCAAGAGCTACTGTACTACAACCTGTGCCTGAAACAAGTTAGTATAAATATTCTATAAATACAAATATAGCAAGATAATATAGTTGCTTTACATAATAAACTATGATACATGTTTTTGATATTATCAATCATTATTTGGAAATTTGGGGGTGTCCTTGCCATCTGTGAACCACTAACACTCATATAAATCAGATATTTCCCAAGTAAATTTAAAAACTTACCAAAGAATGTAATTTATTTTGAGAGTGAAATGGGAAAAGCGAAAATAAAATGCAGATAAAGAATCAGGTCTTTAATCCATTTTGAGTTTATTTCTGTGTATGGTGTTAGGGAGTGTTCTAATTTCATTCTTTTACATGTAGCTGTCCAGTTTTCCCAGCACCA
This sequence comes from Lipotes vexillifer, assembly GCF_000442215.2. Taxonomy (NCBI): domain Eukaryota; kingdom Metazoa; phylum Chordata; class Mammalia; order Artiodactyla; family Lipotidae; genus Lipotes; species Lipotes vexillifer. The sequence continues at coordinate 1,860,231 of NW_006775603.1, forward strand.
CTTATTGAAGAGGCTGTCTTTTCTACATTGTAGATTCTTGCCTCCTTTGTCATAGCTTAGGTGACCATGTGTGTGTGGGTTTATCTCTGGGCTTTCTATCCTGTTCCATTGATTTGTCTTGATTACTTTAGCTTTGTAGTATGGTCTGAAACCAGGGAGCCTGATTCCTCCAGCTCCATTTTTCTTTCTCAAGATTGCTTTGGCTATTTTGCTGTTTGTTTTTTCATACAGATTGTAAAACTTCTGTTCTAGTTCTGTGAAAAATGCCATTGGTAATTTGATAGGGATTGCATTGTAGATTGCTTTGGGTAGTATAGTCATTTTCACAATATTGATTCTTCCAGTCCAAGAACATGGTATATCTCTCCATCTGTTTGTGCCGTCTTTGATTTCTTTCAACTAAAATAAGTAAAAACCAAGTGAGCTGGGCAATCTAACACATGCAATTAAAAATATAGAATTAAAATAGTATACTGAGATTTAGGCTTATTTTTACATAAAAATATATTAAATGATTAATCAAACATATATATAATTCCAGTGGCAAGTAAACTCAAAGATTGATTCTATTCTGTGTTTTCATTTACTTTTAAAGTCAGAGTAATACTTTAAAAATACTACTTAGATAGTACTGATAATAATGTATAATTTTTCAAAGTTATTTACAGAGCTTTAAAAATGCTGGTGTGGAAGCAAATGCATTATTTAACGACAGAAGAAATTACCTTTGATAAAGACTAACTGGTTTTAATCAGATAAGTTTCATATAAAGTCTTTTGCAGATTAAAAATATTTCTGAGAGAAAGGACTACTTTGCTATATGCCAATATATCAAAATATTTTTTTTCTCCCAACTGGCAAGTAAAATAAGAAAAATCAGCACAGTGGCTAAACTTGACATTTATTTTCTCTATTTCATAGTCATTTTCCTTGAATTCAACCTGAAAATGAGGCTTTAGTCTGAGAAAAAATAGTTTAATGTTAACAACACATTAACTCTTATTTTCCTTCTCAATGATTTCAAATACTGCGCTAAAGTTTCACAGTTTGGCATATATCACTTTGACAGATCCTTGAAGTGCTTAAATGCCGCCTGAAGATTTAATATCTCCAGGCAGCATTTAAGTACCATACTACACTGTACTACAAAATCTGTACTGCACTGCTCCACAGACTTAATTCTTTGAATGGCAAAGTATCTTCTTTACCTTCTTCATCTGATTCCAAGTAACTTACTTTGTGAATGTGTATCACCTAGCAAACAAATGAAAAATGACTTGTTTTTATCTTACTAAATGCACTGTCTTAGATTTTAAATAAAACCATCTGAAAAAATACTGTCTTCATGTGATCTGAAGATAAGAACTAATACACAGGGTAGTTTCCATTGTAATTAGGCTAAAGTAAGTGTGATTATCCCCTTATAATTTTACTGGCAGCAGAATTTTAATTATAAATTTCTCATCTTGCATTACTTACTAGCTACCTCCTCTTTTATTTCTTTTATTTTCCTTTTTCTTTTTTTTAACTTTGATGGAATCAGGACTGTATTTGAAGTACCTGTAAAGTCACATAAAGCTGCAAAACAAAAGGAGGGTTTTGTTTGTTTACTTGCTCTTCAGAAATTAAGATTGCTACTCCAACTTTCTCTTGGTTTATATTTATCAGCTCTAGGTTTGCCACATGTTTGTAATCCTTTTGTTTTAATCTTTTTGTTTTTACATACAACATATTGTTGAATTTTATTTTCATTCAATTTGTGGGCCTTTGTCTTTTATTTGATTATTAGTTCAATACACCTTCATTTGTTTTAAATTCTTTCTAACTAGGATTTAATTCGGCCATCTTGTTGCATGTTTTTCATTTCCTGTACTTTATGCACTCTTTTAAATGAAATTCCATAAAATTCTGTGCTGTTTAAAAGTTATATAGGCTGATTTTATTATTTTTCTAAAGAAACGTTTATGGAGTAACTTCTATTTCTTAAATGTGTCAATGACTATATTTTCCATCTTACAAAAGAAGCACATTAATATACCCCATGTCTGTTGTTCTGTCCACTTCCCATTGTATTACTAATGCCTGGAATATTATTTTTGGTAACACAGAGGAACTTTCTGTTTCTTCTCCCGTCCTCCCTCCCTCCCTTCCTTCCATGTATTAAAATACATTTATTTAAAATTATTCAGTTTTCTATATTAATACTACAGAAAGCACTTATTTTGTCCAATTCATTGTTTATCTGTGAGGTATGGGCAACCTCAGGAGTCTAGTTTATTTGGTCTGGGATGGAATATTGCCTCTTTGATCTTGGAGAAAGGCCATAGGCCAGACCATAGTCTAGGCTAGCTCAGGATGTGTAGATGTGGGGCGGGTAAGGTATAGGGCATTCAGGCACCACCAACCCAAGTTAATACTTCATTTTGCAGCAACCCAACAAGAAACAAGTGTCAGGATTTCACCCCCAATTCCTCAAGGAGTATAATATAGGGAGAAGGCAATTTTACAAGATCCTACTCCACACACCCTGGGGATTGGATTGGGAGCAGTAAAGGACTTAATGCCCACTTACTTTCACCTCATCTAATGATATTCTTGCCCACATAGATACCCATAGCAGTGGTTTGAGGAAAGGGGATAGGCAATGATTGTCCAAAGGTAAAGAAGTGGGGGAGGGTGGGGTGAGGAGAGATGAACAGAATTTAAATTGTCCTTCCATTGTTGCCTCTAGTTTTGTTCTGCCCTAAGCTGTAACTACCCACTCCTCACACAGAGAAGTATAAAATACTGCTGCTGCTGTTGTCAGATATTGGATTTTGTCTTTCCCTGTTGTCCTCTCATCGTCATGTTTAGAAGTGGTAACTAGCACCTCATGCAAGTTGTACACCTTGTTGAACACATGAATTTTTATGGGGGGGGGATGGTGAATTTGTGTATGTATTCAATATGCATTGCTTATGTGAATCTATTCAGTGGTTTACAATTTTTCCTGTAATTCATTTTCCTCTTTTAAATTGTTGACATATCTTTTTATTTTGTTATTTTATGATTTTACATATATATACTTCATAGCTAAACAATACTGTAGAGTTGCAAATCTGTTTATTTAACAATGAGAAAATCTCCATTTACAATGAAAATAGATATTCTGGAATCTGACCTTATAAAATAGTCCTTTGAAAAGACACTTAAATGAAGTGTGAAAATGTCAAGTATTAGCTAATAAATCTTTGAAGTGTTCTCTTTATGTGCAATTTTTAAATGCATGGATAACTCACAAATATAAAACTTAGAATAAATAACATATGGTGAGACTTCTGAAATCTCATCCAAAACTTTGTTCTTTTGTGAATACAATCGAATGCTGCTAAATATTACCTCTTTTATAGCCTAAGTAATCTCCACATGTTATTTTAGTGGATTAAACCCCCTTATCATCTTTTTCAAACTAAAGCAATATACCAGTCAAAGGAAAATTGGTGTTTGTTTCTATGCACATTCTTGTTTACATGAAAACATCAGTATAAGTACATGGCCGTATGTTAGAAGTGCCAAGACAGCAAAGTCTTTAAGACAGCTAATTACTTGTTTAAATTCCAGTTAATTTTATTGATTCCCTGAACCATCCCCCTCCAAGAAAGCAAGTTGCTTTGTTCTAAGAAACACTGGCTGTACTGTCCATTGGCTTCATTTCTCTCTGTGCCCCTTTTGCACCCTACCTCCCCTTTATTCTCTTCTTCCTTCTCAACCTGCTTTTCAGGCACCACCAACCCAAGTTAATACTTCATTTTGCAGCAACCCAACAAGAAACAAGTGTCAGGATTTCACCCCCAATTCCTCAAGGAGTATAATATAGGGAGAAGGCAATTTTACAAGATCCTACTCCACACACCCTGGGGATTGGATTGGGAGCAGTAAAGGACTTAATGCCCACTTACTTTCACCTCATCTAATGATATTCTTGCCCACATAGATACCCATAGCAGTGGTTTGAGGAAAGGGGATAGGCAATGATTGTCCAAAGGTAAAGAAGTGGGGGAGGGTGGGGTGAGGAGAGATGAACAGAATTTAAATTGTCCATTTTAAATTGTCCAGAATTTTGCCATTTCTTCCATCTGTTTCCTTCTTTTTCCTCATACTTTTCCCTCTTTCTTTCTCTTTTGTTATCAAGTAGTAGTGGTACCATTTCTCAAACAAGTACCAATGATGGTTGTATCCAATATTCATTCATTAAATACTCTCCATGCGTTGGACATGTGGGATTCTACTACGGTCTGAATGTTTTTGTCCTCCCAAAATTTATATATTAAATCCTAATCCCCCAGGTGATAGTATTGGGTGGTGGGCCCTTTGGGAAGTGATAAGGTCCTGAGGGCAGAGCCCTCATAAATAGGATTAGTGCCCTTGTAAAAGAGACACCAGAGAGATCTCTTGCCCCTTCCATCATGTGAGGACACTGGGGGAAAGCACCATCTGTGAGGAAGCAGGCCCACATCAGACACTAAATCTGCTGGCACCTTCATCTTAGACTCTGCAGTCTCTGGAACTATCAGAAATAAACTGCTATTGTTTATAAGCCACCCCGTCTATGATACTTTGTTATAGCAGCTCCAACAAACTAAGACAGATTTGACAGAAATTGGCTTGCGGTTCCTCTAAAATTATGCTGACAACTTTGAAATTAGATTGAAACGAATTGACTAAGGATTTTAGAGTAATAAAGGTAGATTTAAAAACTCTAGAGTTTGGGCTCCCCTGGTGGTGCAGTGGTTGGGAGTCTGCCTGCCGATGCAAGGGACACGGGTTCGTGCCCCGGTCCGGGAAGATCCCACATGCCGCGGAGCGGCTGGGCCCGTGAGCCATGGCCGCTGAGCCTGCGCGTCCGGAGCCCGTGCTCCGCAACGGGAGAAGCCACAACAGTGAGAGGCCCGTGTACCGCAAAAAACAACAAAAAAAAAACAAAACAAAAAACAAAACTCTAGAGTTGTGTATATATACTTGGAATAAAGTATAGAGTCTATGTATACTTTATTCCTATGTTGATTTAGGTGTTTTACTAAAAATGGAGCAAATATATAATAGGGCAATTTTAAGTATTTAAAAGGGAATTGAAAATGAAGTAACATTAAAATTGTCCATAAATTTCTTTAATGAATTGTTACTCTTTAAATATTCTGGCTGTATTCCTTCCTTTGCCTTAGAACACCAACCAAAAAATGTATGGTACTTCATAACAAACTCAGTAGATCTTGTCATATACAACAGTGACATTTAGAAGTGCCTGAAAATTGTCTTTTTGGATTATTACATTCTGTATTAAATTGTTTTACAACATATTAGTAACATTAGACTGACCTAAAGTAGGTTGATCTCTCTAAGAATAAATAGAAGTTGCAAAATTTGCTTTGCTCAGCATTTTCAAAAAGAATAAAAACGTGTAAAATTTTTTGGACTATAATTTCCGGAATCAAATTGGAAATAGATTAAATTTCACTTTATAGATCCAAAAAGAAGTGAAATGTATAAAATAATTTACATTTTATTTATTTATTTATTTATTTTTAAATGGCTTCAAATGCTTGGCTTTTTATTTATTTATTTATTTTATTTTTGGCTGCGTTGGGTCTTCGTTTCTGTGCGAGGGCTTTCTCTAGTTGCGGCGAGCGGGGGCCACTCTTCATTGCAGTGCGCGGGCCTCTCACTCTCGCGGCCTCTCTTGTTGCGGAGCACAGGCTCCAGACGCGCAGGCTCAGTAGTTATGGCTCACGGGCCTAGTTGCTCTGCGGCATGTGGGATCTTCCCAGACCAGGGCTCGAACCCATGTCCCCTGCATTAGCAGGCAGACTCCCAACCACTGCGCCACCAGGGAAGCCCAATAATTTACATTTTAAATCGCAAGAATCCTGGGCCAAGTGAAGAAAAGTGAAGTGAACATACTTTCGGCTTTGGGTACGATAAAATAAAAAACCAAAACGCCTTAGAGAGCTTATAAGATTTCTTGAACAGAAAGTAATTTTTTTCTTTTTCCTGGAGTTTATAATGTCCTGGAGAGTGGTAGAGCAGACAAATAGCCAGAGGTCAGATTATGAAGAACCAAATGAAAAATGCTAAAAAGTTTTGAAGTTACCTTAAATTTGCAAGACCCAGTGAGGCATGATCTGATTTTATTTTTAAAAGATCAGTTTGGCTGCAGTATGGAGCATATATTAAGTGAAGCAAAACCAGAGGAGAGTGTACTATTAAAAGGTTATTGCAAGATTCTGGAGGAAAAAAAAATCATGAGGGACCGGAGCAAATACTGGCAGTTATTGGAGAAGAATAGACACATTTGAAGGTTATTTAGGAAGAATAATTTCTTGGACTTGTGATGGAAGAACTTGGGAAGCTAAGCATCCAGGATGACTCCTAGGGATTTTATTGGGAGATTTTTTGGATAATCATACCCTTTTCTGGTTTAGGGAATCCAAAGAGAAAGAAAAATTTTAGAAGATGACAAGTCTTTTGCTTAGAATATGGTGAGGTTGTGATGCATGCGTCTATTTAAGTAGACGTGCCTAGTAGGTGATTTGACGTATGGGATAGACATGGTTCAAAGAAGTTGCATAATTTTTTACTAATGAAAGGAATGAAAAGGTTAGATGTGATATTACCTTTCATAATTTTGATTTGCTGTATCATAGCTTTTATTAATATTCAATTCCACTTCAGTTACGTATATCTAATATGTACATATGTCTCGTTAATAAGCAAATATTAACTTGAGATAACAATGTTCACTAATCTAGGCAGTATTTTTTTTAAATATAAATTCAATGCTGGGAACATTGCTAAAAAACTAGCATATTCTAGTGTCATTTTTACTGGTTATACCCTTTGGAATACAATTTAGCAATATGTAGCATGATCCATAAAGATATCCATACTATTTGATTAATTCTATTTCTACAATTTATCCTAAAAAATAATGGCAAGATAAAAAAGAGATAGGTACAAAAATGTTCTGCATGCTTCTAAAATTAGTCTAAATATCCTCCAGATTTGACAAATAATGAAATGTAAGCAAAATGTAATAATATGCCCATTAAAAAGTTACATGAAAGAATGAAGAATGAAATTAAAAGAAGTTCGATTAGACCTTGAATCTTAGATTTTTCTTTTTACTCAGAAAATTGTTCACCAACTGGATTTCATTTCCTTTTTCATGGGACTAATTATACAACTTGATTTAAACTCCCCCCAAATATTTACATATCAAAATCATAAACTTATTTATATCTCCAATATTGATAATAAACTTGTAGAAAAGAATGGATGACTAACTGTAATTGTGGAACAATGTAACTGTATCCAACAATGTAAACATTAATAATAAACAAAACTTGAAAATGGAATGAGGAGAGGCAAAGGAAGGATAGGCATACTAATGCATTCCTGATACCTTTCATGATATAGAACTACTAGATACTATGTAAATTTGACATGTCAAGAGATAGAGGTTTAGATGTACACTTAAAATATTAGTGATTATTAGAAGAATTAATTAAAAACAATGTTAATCATATAGCCAATGAAAATTGAAAGGTTAAAGAGAAAATAGAGGATAATGAAACTATGTTACTTTCTCACAATTTTCATTGAGGGGTCAATGGTGTCTACGTGTGAAGAATCAAGAAATAGAGGAAATTACATTTTAAATTATTGTTGGAACCTCAAGAATAAATTTAAAAAAGAGTTAAGATTGTTCAAATATGTCAGCTGGACCAGGGTGAGAGAAGAATATTTTCCCTTTTAATTTTATACACTTTTATATGCTTTGGGTAGGGACATTTGAAAACGTTACATTTATAATGTCTAATTTTTAAAATAGTTGCTCTTAACATTATTTGACATTGAAATATTTGTTGTATATAAGAAAAAATGAGTACAAAATAAGTCACTATGATTGAAAATAGATATGCATAGTAGCCAACATGCAAGTAATACATATACACAAAGTAATTATATATCTTTTATTATTAAGATTTCATTTGATTTCTAAATTCTTAATATTTAAATGAAAACTTTAAATATACATTTTTAAAATAGTAAACAAAACTGGACTTGAAGACTGCTACTTATGATCTTAACACTATTTATGGAGTTTTTGGAAATAATTTCTTTGGGATTAGTTTTCTCTTTCCTTGACTTTTGATTTTGGCTTTCTCTTTTCCTTGACTAGGTCTCTTTTGAGTATAAATGTCAGAACGACAATTTGGTCTACCTTAAACTAAAATGGGAATTTATTTAAAGGACTACCAGGGTGACTCATGAAACCAAAGTGAAGAATGAGGCTGGGCCCCAGGAGCAATTGTAATTACATTTCAGATGATAGTCTCTTTCATTCTCTACACTCATCTTTGCTGTTCTTTGATTTTCTTCTTTTGTCTTCTTTCCCCCCCCCCCCCCGCAGAACAACTTTTGTTATTTCTCCTGTCTGCACCACAATAAACTTGACCACTGCTAGCTCTCAAACCTTACTACTTTTGATCTAAGCAACACATGAAAGATTGATTAATTTTTCTTAACTTCTTGCACCAAAATTGCTAGAGAAGGCAAATTGCCTTGCAAATCAGTGAACAATAGCAGTGATTATATTGTGCTACTTGGTAGCTCTGGCAGTATCCATGGGAGGAGAGCAACAAGAAGTACTGGTTAGAAAAGATGGGCGTCTCCTACCATGTGCAAATTGAATGCATTCATGTAAAGATGCTTTGTGTCCTTTGGAGTTCCTAGCGCTATTTATAGCATTCAACAACCTAACCCTCTCTTACAACTCATATCACCCCACATACATGCTTGGATGTCTCAGTTGCCTCACTTTTTAGTGTGTTTAATGTGTCTGATTCGCTCTTTCTCAATGCATCCTGCTTTGATCTCCCATTCAGTCCTTTTTCCAACGGAACCCACTTCTGCAGTGTTCCCCATATCGGAAATGCCACCACCATTCAGCCTCCCAGTGTGCTCAGAACAGAAACTTGGGAGTCATTCTTGACTTTTCTCTTTCCTTAACCTACCTATACAATAAATTGCTAGCTTTCAGCTCTTATTTTGAGCCTGGAAAATATATAGGACATTATCCCTCTTGCCAAAAGCATTTCTTCTAGACTACTCTATTATATTCCAAATTCTCTTCTTCTCATATCTTCCCTACCATCCCCTTCCATTTTCTTCATAGAGCAGCCAGACTAAGGTTGGCCAAATACAATTGAATCATACTTGTGTGGTTTCCCACTGAACTTAACATAAAAGCCAGTGCTTAGTAGAGCCTACAATCATCTGATGGTGAAAAGCCTCTGGCTCATTAAGTTCTAGGCACACTGTACTTCTTTGGTTTCTCAAAAAAATAATAATAATAATGCATGTACTTCTCCCCATCACACACACACTCTTTAAGCTTTTTCCAATCTCTTTCTGAAGCAGTCCCCTACTTACTGACTGGATGTGTCCTTGTCCTGCAGGTTTAACCCGAAGTGCCATTTTTTCAGTAAGGTCCGCTACATCTTCACATGTTAAGTAAAGAGCATCCTTCATGTTATTCTCTCTAACAGTTCACTGCTTCCCTTTATATCACTTATCAAAACCTGTAATTTTATACCTACTGGTATGTTTCCTTATTGAAGCCTATCCTCCCTATGAACTATAAGCAGTGAAAGAGCATGGATAACAATGTTTTTTACCACTCCCTCGGTAATGAGAAAATTGTGTTCAGTGCTCTGTACACACCACTCTTTTTCTAGCTTTCTCCTAATTTTACTTATTAAAGTAACATTGGTTTATAACATTATGTAAGTTTCACATGTACAATGTTATAGTTTGACTTCTGTAAACACTATAATATGCTCACCACCAGAAGTTTGGTTTTCATCCGTCACCAGACAGTTGACCCCCTTTACCCATTTTGTCCTCCCCCACCCTTCTGATCTGGTAACCACTAGTCTGTTCCCTGTGTCTACGTGTTTGATTTTGATTGGTTTGATTTGTTGATTGGCTTATTTTTTATTGAAGTATATATATGTATATATATATATATATTTATATCTTTTTTTTTTTTTTTTTGCACGCGGGCCTCCCACTGTTTTTTTGCGGTATGCGGGCCTCTCACTGTTGTGGCCTCTCCCGTTGCGGAGCACAGGCTCCGGACGCACAGGCTCAGCGGCCATGGCTCACGGGCCTACCCGCTCTGCGGCATATGGGATGTTCCCGGACCGGGGCACAAACCCATGTCCCCTGCATCGGCAGGCGGACTGTCAACCACTGTGCCATCAGGGAAGCCCTATATCTATTCTTTTTGATTCTTTTCCGTTAGAGGTTATTACAAGATATTGATTATAGTTCCCTATACTATGTCGTAGGTCCTTGTTGTTTATCTGTTTTACATATAGTAGTTTGTATCTGTTAATCCCAAATTCGCAATTTAACCTTCCCCCCTCTTTTCCCTTTGGTAACTTAAGTTTGTCTTCTATGTCTATGAGTCTATTTCTGTTTTGTAAATAAGTTCTTTTGTGTTCATTTTTTTAGATTTCTCATAAAAGTGATATTATGTGATATTTGTCTTTCTCTTTCTGACTTCAATTAGGATGATAATCTCTAGGTCTATCCATGTTGCTGCAAATGGCATTATTTCATTCTTTTTTATGGCTGAGTAACATTCCATTGTATTTATATGCCACATTTTCTTTATTCATCTGTTGATGGACATTTGGTTGCTTCCATGTCTTGGCTATTGTAAATAGTGCTGCAATGAAAATTTGGGGTGCATGTATCTTTTTGAATTATGGTTTTCTCTGGATATATGCCCAGGAGTAGGATTGCTGAATCATATGGTAACTCTGTTCTTAGTTTTATGAGGAACCTCCATATTGTTCTCCATAGTGGCTGCACCTGTTTACATTCCCACAAATGTAGGAGGGTTCCTTTTTCTCCACACCCTCTCCAGCATTTATTATTTGTAGATTTTTTGATGATGGCCATTCTGACTGGTATGAGATGGTATCTCACTGTAGTTTCGATTTGCATTTCTCTAATAATTAGCAATATTGAGCATCTTTTCATGTGCCTATTGGTCATCTCTATGTCTTCTTTGGAGAAATGTCTGTTTGGGTCTTCTGCCCAGTTTTTGATTGGGTTGTCTGTTTTTTTGATATGGAGCTGTATAAGCTCTATATTTTTAAATTCTTGATTGGTCACATCAGTTGCAAGTATTTTATCCCATTCCATAGGTTGTCTTTTCATTTTGTTTGTGGTTTCCTTTGCTGTGCAGAAGCTTTAATTAGTTAGTAGAAGGAAAGATCATAAAGATCAGGGCAGAAATGAATGAAGTGTAGACTAAAAAAACAATAGAAAAGATCAATATAACTAAAAGTTGGTTCTTTGAAAAGATAAACAAAAGTGATAATGAGCCTTTAGCCAGACTCATCAAGAAAAAAAAGGGAGAGGGCCTAAATTAATAGTATCAGAAATGAAAAAGGAGAAGTTACAGTGGACACCACAGAAATACAGAGGGTCATAAGAGACTACAAACAACTCTATGCCAATAAAATGGACAACCTAGAAGAAATGGAAAAATTCTTGAGTACAATCTCCCAAGACTAAACCAGGAAGAAACAGAAATATGAACAGACCAATTGCCAGTACTGAAATTGAATCAGTGATTTTAAAGCTCCCAACAAACAAAAGTTCAGGACCTGAATGGTTTCACAGGTGAATTCTATAAAAAATTTAGGGAAGACTTAACACCTGTCCTTCTGAAAATATTCCAAAATATTGCAGAGGAAGGAACACTTCTGAGCTCATTGTATGAGGCCACTATCACCCTGATACCAAAACCAAAGATAACACAAAAAAAAATGAGTTCAGTGTCACTGATGAACATAAATGCAAAAATCGTCACCAAAATACTAGCAAACTGAATCGAACAGTACATTAAAAGGATCATACACCATGATCAAGTGGGATTTATCCCAGGGTAGCAAGGATTTTTCAGTATTCGCAAGTCAATCAGTGTGATTCACCACGTTAACAAATTGAACATTAAAAACATATGATCATCTCAATGATGCAGAAAAAGCTTTTGATTAAATTCATATCCATTTATGATAAAAACTCTACATAATGTGGGCATAGGGGGAACATACCTCAATATAATAAAGGCATATATAATATATATGACAAATCCACAGCTAACATTATACTTAAGGATGGAAAGCTGAAAGCATTCCCTCTGAGATCAGGAACAAGAGAAGGATGCCCACTCTTGCGACTTTTATTCAACATTGCCTTGGCTAGAACTTCCAAAACTATCAGAGAAGAAAAAGAAATAAAAGGATTCCAAATTGGAAAGGGAGAAGTAAAACTGTTTTGCAGATGACATGATACTATACATAGCGAATCCTAAAGACACTACCAGAAAACTACTAGACTTCATCAATAAATTCAGTAAAGTTGCAGGATACAAAATTAATATACAGAAATCTGTTGCATTTCTATATACTGACAGCAAAATATCAGAAGGAAAAATTAAGGAAACATTTCCATTTACCATCACATCAAAAAGAATAAAATACTTAGGAGTACACCTACCTAAGGAGGCAAAAGACCTGTACTCTGAAAACTATAAGGTACTGATGAAAGAAACTGAAGATGACACAAACAGATGGAAAGATAGAACATGTTCTTGGATTGGAAGAATCAATACTGTCAAAATGACTATACTACCCAAGGCAATCTACAGATCTAATGCAATCCCTATCACATTACCAACGGTATTTTTCACAGAACTAGAAAAAAAATTTATTTTAAATTTGTTTGGAAAGACAAAAAGTCCCGAATAGCCAAAACAACCTTCAGAAAGAATAATGGAGCTGGAGGAATTGGGCTCCCGGATGTCAGACTATAATACGAACTTACAGTATTCAAAAGAGTATAGTACTGGCACAAAAAAGACAGAAAGATCAGTGGACCAGTATAGAAAGCCCAGAAATAAACCCAGGAACTTACAGTTAATTAATCTATCACAAAAGAGGCAAGAATATAGAATGGAGAAAAGACAGTCTCTTCAATAAGTTGTGCTGGGAAAACTGGGCCAGCTACATGTAAAAGAATGAAATTTAAATGTTCTCGAATACCATATACAAAAATCAACTCAAAATGGATTAAAGACCAGATACTGTAAAACCCTTAGAGGAAAGCATAGGTGGAACACTTTTTGACATAAATTGCAGTAATATTTTTTTCGACCTGTCTCCTAATGTAATGGAAACATACTACTCTCAATAGAGCCCTCACCCCTTCCATCCCCTGTACAGCTAGGAAGGTGGTGTCTTACTCAGGAGCTGGGCTGTAAAATGGCTCATAGTGAACAATTAGCCAAAACTTTTTTAGAAATACTTTTATTTGTAAATATACAAAATGATGTATATTAAAGTTCATTTTTTGTATCTAATTAAAGAGAAAAAGAATGAACTCAGTTTAATTTGCAGTTAAATATGCTATAATTACTGATGGATGAACTAATAAATTATAGATATTCATTAAATATTTGCTCAGATCAATTAAAGCCCAGCTTTAAATGTCTTTGTGTACTGTTTCTGTTGACAAGATGAATAAACAGACATCCAAAGCAACTAGGCAGTTGGTGTAGTCACACATAATCCCTTCAGATTCTCTGTTTTAGTAGATTTCACGGTTCACGTATACATTTGTGGGATTATATTTTATTTCTACTTTTGCTTGTGAGTGTGCTGAAGGCAATTTAAAGGACAACACATTTTATGGCATTCAGAATTTCTTGAGTTTGCCAGTAAAGTTTGATCTGTGTGTATAGTGTATCTGGTGAAGTTTGATTCATGACGTCTGTTTCTTAGCTGATTGTCAACCTGTAATGCTGTGCTGACTCTGCAAGTCCTTGGTGATCATTTTCTTGTCTCCCTTATGCTTGTCCTTCTGGAATGCTGTTATCAGCATATTGCTGTTAATGAATGACTACCTTGAGGAGTTTTGTGTCACTTCTCAGTTCATTATAAGAATTCTTATATACATTAAAATTAAAGCAATACCATAAAATAAAATGCTCAAAATCCCCTTTTTGAAGAAAAGTGACTCTTTTCTTCAAACCAGCAATCTGATTTTTAAACCATAATGATAACATAGGAAGGGCATTATATCCTGACCTTCCTAAATAAAAATATCAAACCAGAAAAAGCTAGAGGACTCTTTGCCATGCTTTCAAAGATGTCAATCTCAATATTGCAGGCAGTCAGGTTTCTTTTTTTGATAGCTTTTCTTTTAATAGGAAAATTTTTCAAGGTTGTATTAAGGTTCTGTGGTTGTCATTATTGGTCAACACTATTAAAACTCTCCTAGAACTTCCCAGTAATTATATTAAAACTCCATTCTTACAAATTGATTCTGTGTGTGTGTGTGTGTGTGTGTGTGTGTGTGTGTGTGTGCGCATGTGTGAGAGGGAGGCTTAAAAGGGGCAATAAACAACATCCTTCTTTTCCCTCCTAAATTCAGAATTAATTGCAAAATAGAAGATTCAGAGAGATTGAATTATAATATAATACAATCCAAATCTGGCTTGGAATGCAGCCGTGTAAGCATCCAGTACATTCTTATCTGAGTTGAAGTGCCCCACTGGAGTTGCTGACCAAAATGGAAAATTGCAGACCTGTCCCACAGGGCCAGAATCTGTAAGCTTATGTCTGGACAAGCTGGGATTTCCTCCGGTGGACAGGCCATGCCAGTACGAAGGACAGCTTGTTTGTCTATCCCAATGTCACCTACCAGTTTATGAATGCAAAGAAGTGAGTGAGAGGTAGGGAAAAGAAACCAGAAGAGTATTTCTATCCAAAGTGCCCTCATGCAGATGTGGGCCAGGGCAGTGTGGAGGGTCCCATGGCAATTAGGAAGTGGGTGTTACAGACTGGGATGTCATTAATGAGCGAATGTTTGGGACTTGAGGTATCAAAAATATTCTTCTGGGCCTGATTTCCTATAGAATACATTTCTACATTCATTATTTTTTCCCTAATTTACCATTATTGGAGGAATCACCTCATTAATTTCTCACGCACAATATAAAATTCAGGCAGGAGTAAGGATTGAGTACATAAGGTTTTCTTGGAAAAAAAAATCCTAATCTATTCATGAAAATATTTCGTACCTGATGTTACAGCATTAAATCCTGAGACACATGTTTGATTTGTACCTATTCTTTTTTTTTTTTTTTTTTTTTGGCTACACCGCGTGGCATGCAGCATCTTAGCTCCCCAACCAGGGCTCAAACCTGCACCTCCTGCAGGGAAGCACAGTGTCTTAACCACTGGACCACCAGGGAAGTCCTGTACCTATTCTTTAATGTCCTCAGTTTTGTCTTTCTGCTTCCTTTCCTCTTACCCCATTTTTTTCTCTTAAGGAATGTAGTACAGCCTAGAAATACTAGAATAACCCCTCAGTTGATATATCATTTCCAGTCTGTCCCCACTTAAATTTATATACCATGCTAATGCCGGAAATTTTACTGGACTTGTCATGTCACTAATATTAAATTTCCTATAGCAAGTGGTTCTGCAGTATGTCAAGCTCACCAGCTGGTCTCCGATGAATCCTCTCAAACCTCATGCCTCATCTCTCGTTCACCTACTCCTTCATTTATTAAAAAAAAAAGTATTGAACACCTAGAATGTGCCAAAAACTACATTAGACAGTGTTATGTCAGTATGGCTCTAAATAGACATGATCCTTGCTATGAGGAACTTACATGCTAATGCAGAAGATAGACCGAAAACAGGCAAACAGCCAAACAAAAGAAGTAATTGAAATGAAAATTTAGTATATATTAAAAAAAAAGATTAAAAGCATTACCTGGAGATGGGAGTCTGCCTTTAATAGGATATCTCTAAGGTAGTAATAACACCTAATATAAAGAACATTGCAGGTGGAGGAAATAGCATGTTAAAAATTCAAGTGTGAAAACTCTTGGTTCACTCAAGCAACTGAAAGATGAGTATGAGTCACTTTTTAAGAAGATGGGTATGAGATGAAGTTAGAATAATAAATAAGGGCCAGGAGAGGCAGAAGCTGTACATCATGGTAAAGGTTTATTCTCTGTTATGTAGACCAGAACTGCTTGATAGAAATATAAAACATGCAACAAATGGTAATCATTTATATAATTTAATATTTCAAATACAGTTTGGCTACTATGCTGTTACTTGTAGATACGATGGAGTGGAGAAAGTATGGGTGAAGACAGGAATACCAGTTAGGCTATATTAGTCTCCTTTGGCTGCTGTAAGAAAGTACCATAAATTGCCTGACTTAAAACAAAACAAAACAAAAAACCAATGAACAGAACTTTATTCTCTTTCAGTTCTGGAGACAAAAGTCTTAATATCAAGGTGTCAACAAGACCATGTTTCCTCCGAAAGCTCTAGGGAAGAATACTTCCTCATCTCTTCTAGCTTCTAGTGGTTGCTGGCAATCATTGTGTTTGCCTGGTTACAGATACATCATTCTAATCTCTGCCTCTGTCTTCATATGGCTTTCTCTCCTGTGTCCAAATGTCTCTCGTCTTATAAGGGCACCAGTCACATTGTATTTATTACCCATCTTAATCCAGTACAATCTCATTTTAATTTGATTACATCTTCAAAGATGCTATTTCCAAATAAGGTCACATTCGCAAGTTCCAGGTAGACATGAATTTGGGGAGAACACTGTTCAACACAATACAGAGGCTAGAAGTAAAAGATGGTGGCTTGTGCACACCTGGCACACGAGTATGCTCTATTCCCTTGCTCATCCCCAGGTAGTGGCAGTAAATATAAAAGGAAGAAGTGACTGTGAAATAAAATTTTAATTAACAGGTATCTTGAATGTGAAGGGGCCAAGCCCAAACAATCTGGGTGGTATTTCTCAGTCACAGCTTCTCTCGTGTCTTTTCTGATCCGTCACTAAATGCCTACTGTTTTAACAGAGGAAATTCATGCCCCTAGCTTCTAAAGGATCTAGCTCTAAGGCATCTCCTTCAAATCCCTTTTTATATGTCTTTTAAAATTAGCTCCACCTTACTGAGAAGAGTACGAAATCAGAAGAAATTGATTAGTCTGTTAAAAGCACCAAAGAAATGAAATATATATTTGTTTAATCTACCATTACTTAAACTATGCCAGTATTTATATATAGTATAATGTGCTTTTTGAAAAACAATCTGGAAACTAGAAGAGTATTGTTAGAATTGAAACAGAAAACATCATTCAGTTCTAGTTGAGAAAAAGAGTCTGTATGCTTTACATCTAGAATGTTGTATGCAGTTAACTGGGTACAATATCTCCACCAATTTCAATTGCCAAAGTTGTAGAAATTTTCAATTTACATTTTTGATCCATCTATTTTTCTTGTGACCTAAACTCTTCTTAAATCTAGGTATATGTTCAGTTTGTACAATCTTTTATGGGTAAGGAGCTCCATACATTTAAAATATGCTGTGTAATGAATGGTATGTCCTCTGATTTCTTTAAAAAAATCACCTCCATTGCAGTTTGAAGTGGTGGGTTATGGAGATGTCAAGCAATTTCCAATGAGTCTGGTATCATAAAATAGGATGAAAACACATGTGTTATCCAGATGTTTGTTTTATTGCTTTACTGACATTTCCTCTGTTTGTCTTTATATTTTTGACCCATTTTTCAAATATTTAAACATGAAATAAACCCCTTAACCCTTTGCCCTTTTCTACAACTTTTTCAGACTTTTCATGAGGTAGGGTAACCAAAAACCAGGCGCATCTAGTAACAAGTCAGCTGCTAACATTTGTGAGACTCGGCAAGAACACAAAAGGGGAAATCACAGCATGTAAATTTAAAGATTTAAGTTATAAATCAAGCTTTAAAAACCGTTCAATAAAATATGTTCTAGCCTTGGGTCTTATTTTACAGTTTTTTTTGATGTGGATGATTTTTAAAGCCTATTGAATTTGTTACAGTATTGCTTCTGCTTTATATTTTGGGTTTCTTTGGCTGTGAGGCATGTAGGATCTTAGCTTCCCGACCAGGGATCGAGCCCACACCTCCTGCATTGGAAGGTGAAGTCTTAACCACTGGACTGCCAGGGAAGTCCCCCTAGCCTTGTGTCTTGATCAATATACTTTGCTAATGACTTGGAAAGCTGTGATCAAATTACAGATTTTTTTGGACTCCTTAGCATTCTGTGCAGGAACTTGGCAATGTGGAGAACCTGGCCCTTTACTACCCTAGACTGTGCCCCTTAGAGCCTCATGAACACATATGTGATCAACCCAGCTTTCCCATGGCCCTGTCTCGGGTGACCCTCAGGAGGAATGACCTAGGTCATATCTTAAAGCAGGCAATGAATTCCAGGGTTTTGGAGTATGGTTAGAAGTGAAAATGTGGCTTTGATTGTGGCATTTCCCTTATCCCTAGAGAATCCTCTCCCCATGGTCAGAGACATGGCGAGTGGATGGCCAGAATGGGTCCTGTAATACAAATGTCTCTTACGTAAGTTGAAGCACAATAGTGGCCAATGCAGCTGTTAAGTATACAGCTAATGCTATAACACTTTTAATTTAAATTCTAGTTGAAACTGGGTGCATAGTTGAAACTGGGTGCATAGGGATTCTTTGTGTTACTGTCCATATGGTTTGTTATATGTTAGCAATTTTCCATAACAAAAAAGTGAGAAAATATTAATACATTTTAATATCTTGTTGACGGTTCCAAGAAATTTTATGTTCTATGTGAGGAGGTTTGATTTGCTTGGTCACTGTTGTACTTGTTTATAATTCTACTGATGTCTTTAGTGATATGCCCTCATTAATGGTGGGTGAAAATAATCAATGTACGCTGTAATGTTGCTTTTTCTTTCCTGAGTTCATCCTTGGACTGGCATCATTAAGAACTTACAATAATTTTCCCTTTGTTTTTATTTTTTGTTTTTATTTTATTTTTTTTTGCAGTACGCGGGCCTCTCACTGTTGTGGCCTCTCCCGTTGCGGAGCACAGGCTCCGCACGCACAGGCTCAGCGTCCATGGCTCACGGGCCCAGCCGCTCCGCGGCATGTGGGATCTTCCCGGAACGGGGCACGAACCCGTGTCCCCTGCATCGGCAGGCGGACTCTCAACCACTGCGCCACCAGGGAAGCCCTGTTTTTATTTTTTATATTTAAATAATCTTATGTTATTGACACTGAAGTCCTTTATAAGATGATGCTCAAATTCTTTTTCATCCACCCAATATCTAGTTGAAACTTGACTCAGAACACTGAATTTTCTTGTGTTGAATTACACTGCTTTTGAATTTTAAAAGTTAACTTTTCTCCTCTTATAGAGCGTCAATCTTTCAATACTATTTTTCTTTCCATAAACTTAATCTTTAAATCCATGATTTAGAATCTAAATTTAGGATTATACTCTTTGAAGCAATCTTTGTACACTTTTTATATGTTTAAGGTATTCCTTTTCCTAATTCTAATCTACTCTTTGCAAGACTTTCTTTTGCAAACTTTGGATAATAACAGCCTCAGGTATGTGTTCATATAGTGGTGCTGTATTTGAAATCCCACTCCTCAGGTGGGACTTGATCCCAGCCAAAACTCAGAGTGGGACTCGAACCCAAAGTCTGGGTCTTGAACCCACCTGCGCACCTCAGATTGGGATTTAAACCCATGATCCCTGACTTAGGAGGGGACTTGACCCACTGTCTTTTAATTGAAACTTCTCACCTGGTGTCAGGACTTACTGAAGCTCCGGTTCTTTTTTCTCACCGCAGGAAGAATTCAGGGTGAGGCAAAGCGGCAGGCAAAGAGTGAGTTTCTTAGCATAGGATGTTTGTGAGAGATGGAAGTGGGCTGGCAAGGGAGCACAGCAGCCCTGAGGACAAAGGGGGCTACATTTTTACACTCAAAGGAAAAGTAGGTGGGGGAGAAGACTACTTTATTCCTCATTCTTGGGCAGACATCAAGACTTAAACCCTTAGTTCTCCTTTGGTCTTGTATGGTGTAACTGGGACTGTGGTGATGCAATTTAAATCATACGCATATTAGCAAAACGGAGGTAACATATACTAAAATATGGTAGTTAATCTCAGGTTTTGGTATAATGTCCCATTTCACCTAGTTTTCTTCTTTCCACTTTCACCTATATTTCTGTCTTGGCTACATGCAGAAATGCTACTCTTCAAGCACTATTAACTCTCTGATTTCATGTTACAAGATTCAGAACCCATATCTATTGTCTTGTGTTTCAACTCTCAGGATTTGTGGTTTGAGTGTGTCTGGTGCTTGAATGCACCTGGTCTTCCTTCAAGGTAGTGTGGATTGTTGCTAGGTTATGGTATTCTTTTCTTGAGTGGTCATTAGCTTACAACAGTTTCCCAAGCTCCCTTAAAGTTTCCTTTCTGTCTTTAATCCCCTAGTAGCATTTCTAAACTGACTAATTATCCTACTCGATCCCTATCATAATCACTATTACATACATTTCCTATATCAACCTCTGTTAATTTTATTAATAAGAGTACATTTCCTTTTTTCCCTATGTTAATTAATTTTTTTCCTAAATTTAATTTTTATTTTATATTGTAGTATAGTTGATTTACAATGTTGTGTAAGTTTCAGGTGTACAGCAAAGTGATTCAGTTATACACATACCTATACCCATTTTATTTCAGATTCTTTTCTCATATAGGTTATTACAGAATATTGAGTAGAGTTCCCTGTGCTGTACATTAGGTCCTTGTTGATTATCTATTTTATGTATAGTAGTGTGTATATGTTAATCCCAACCTCCTGATTCATCCCTCCCCCCTACTTTTCCCCTTTGGTAACCGTAAATTTTTATTGAAGTCTGTGAGTCTGTTTCCATTTTATAAAGTTCATTTGTATCATTTTTTTTTAGATTCCACATATAAGTGATATCATATGATATTTGTCTTTCTCTGTCCGACTTCACTTAGTATGATAATCTCTCGTCCACCCATGTTGCTTCATTCTTTTTATGGCTGAGTAATATTACAGTGTGTGTGTGTGTGTGTGTGTGTGTGTGTGTGTGTACCACGTCTTCTTTATCCATTTCTCAATTGATGAACATTTAGGTGTCTTTGCTATTGTAAATAGTGCTGCAGTGAACATCATGGTGCATAGATATTTTCAAATTATGGTTTTCTCTGTATATGTGCCCAGGAACGAGATTGCTGGATCATATGGTAGTTCTATTTTTAGTTTTTTTTAAGGAACCCCCATACCATTCTCCATAGTGGTTGTATCAATTTACATTCCCACCAACAGTGTAGGAGGGTTCCCTTTTCTCCACACCCTCTCCAGCATTTACTGTTGGTAGACTTTTTGATGATGGCCAATCTGACCAGTGTGAAGTGATTCCTCTTGTAGTTTTAATTTGCATTTCTCTAATAATTCGAGATGATGAGCATCTTTCTATGCTTTTAGGCCATCTCTAGATCTTCTTTGGAGAAATGCCTATTTAGATTTTCCACCCATTTTTTAATTGTATTGTTTGTTTATTTGATATTGAGGTGCATGTACTGTTTGTAAATTTTGGAGATTAATCCTTGTCAGTTGCATCATTTGCAAATATTTTCTCCCATTCTGTGGGTTGTCTTTATGTTTTGCTTATGGTTTCCTTTACTGTGCAAAAGCTTTTCAGTTTAATTAGGCCCATTTGTTTATTTTTGTTTTCATTAGGAGGTGAATCCAAAAAGATACTGCTGCAATTTATGTCGAAGCATGTCCTGCCTATGTTTTCCTTTAGGAATTTTATAGTATCTTGTCTTACATTGAAGTCTTTAATCCATTTTGAGTTTATTTTTCTGTATGGTGTTAGAGAATGCTTTAATTTCATCCTTTTACATGGAGCTGTTCAGTTTTCCCAGCATCATATATTGAAGAGACTGTCTTTTCTCCATTGTATATTCTTGCCTCCTTTGTCATAGATTAATTGACCATAGGTGTGTGAATTTATTTATGGGCTTTCTATCCTGTTCCATTGAATGTATATTTCTGTTTTTGTGCTGTTTTGATTACTGTATTTTTGTAGTATAGTCTGAAGTCAGGGAGCCTGATTCCCCCAGCTCTGTTCTTCTTTCTTTTGATTGCTTTAGCTATTCAGGATCTTTTGTGTTTCCATGCAAATGTTAATATTTTTTTGTTCCAGTTATGTGAAAAATGTCATTGGTAATTTGATAGGGATTGCATTGAATCTGTACATTGCCTTGTGTAGTATAGTCATTTTGACAATATTGATTCTTCCAATCCAAGAACATGTTCTATCTTTCCATCTGTTTGTGTCATCTTCAGTTTCTTTCATCAGTTCCTTATAGTTTTTGGAGTACAGGTCTTTTGCCTCCTTAGGTAGGTTTATTCCTAAGTATTTTATTCTTTTTGATGCGATGGTTAATGGGATTGTTTCCTTAATTTCTATTTCTGATCTTTCATTGTTAGTATATAGAAATAAAACAGATTTCTGTGTATTAATTTTGTATCCTGCAACTTTACCAAATTCATTGACGAGCTCTAGTAGTTTTCTGGTGGCATATTTGGGATTTTCTGTGTATAGTCTCATGTCATCTGCAAATAATGACAGCTTTACTTCTTCTTTTCCAGTTTGGATTCCTTTCATTTCTTTTTCTTCTCTGACTGCTGTGGCTAGGACTTCCAGAATTATGTTGAATAAAAGTGGTGAGAGTGGACATCCTTCTCTTTTTCCTGATCTCAGAGGGAATGCTTTCAGCTTTTCACCAATGAGTATGATGTTAGCTGTGGGTTTGTCATATATTGCTTTTATTATGTTGAGTTATATACCGGCTATGCCCACTTTCTGCAGAGTTTTTTTTTTTTTTATCATAAATGGGTGTTGAATTTTATCAAAAGCTTTTTCTGGTTCTATTGAGATGATCATATGTTTTTCTTCAGTTTGTTAATCTGATGTATCACATTGATTGGTTTGCAGATATTGAAAAATCCTTGCATCCCTGGGATAAATCCCACTTGATCATGGTGTATGATCCTTCTAATGTATTGTTGGATTTGGTTTGCTAGTATTTTGTTGATGATTTTTGCATCTGTGTTTATCAGTGATATTGGCATGTAAAATTTTGTGTGTGTGCATGTGTGTGGTATCTTTATCTGGTTTCAGTATCAGACTGATGGTGGCCTCATAGAATGAGTTTGGGAGTGTTCCTTCCTTTGCAATTTTTTGGAATAATTTGAGAAGGATAGGTGTTAACTCTTCTCTAAATGTTTGATAGAATTTGCCTGTGAAGCCATTTGGTCCTGGACTTTTGTTTGTTGGGAGTTTTTAAATCACTGATTCAATTTCAGTACTGGCAATTGGTCTGTTCATATATTCTTTTTCTTCCTGGTTCAATCTTGGAAAGTTGTACCTTTCTAAGAATTTGTCCATTTTCTAGGTTGTGTATTTTATTGGCATAGAATTGCTTGTAGTAATCTCTTACGATCCTTTGTATTTCTGTGGTATCTGTTTTAACTTCTCCTTTCATCATTTCTAATTTTATGGATTTGAGCCCTCAACCTTTTTTTCTTGATGAGACTGGCTAAAGGTTTATCAATTTTATTTATCTTTTCAAAGAACCATCTTTTAGTTACATTGATTTTTTTCTATTGTTTTCTTCATCTCTATTTCATTTATTTCTGCTCTGGTCTTTATAATTTCTTTCCTTCTACTAACTTTGGATTCTGTTTGTTCTTCTTTCTCTAGTTGGTTTAGGTATAAGGTTAGGTTGTTTATTTGAGATTGTTCTTGTTTCCTGAGGTAAGAGTCTATTCATAAAAACTTGCCTCTTAGAGCTGCTTTTGCTGCATACTATAGGTTTTGGATCTTCATGCTTTCTTTTTCATTTGTCTCTAGGTATTTTTTGATTTCCTCCTGGATTTCTTCAGTGATACATTGGTATACTATTTAACCTCCACATGTTTTTGTTTTTTTACAATTTTTTTCCTGTAATTGATTTCTAATCTCATAGCACTGTGGTCAGAAAAGATGCTTGATGTGATTTCAGTTTTCTTAAATTTACCAAGTATTCTGCTTTCAGATGGAAAATTCTATAAATATCAGTTAAGTCCATCTGGTCTAATCTGTCCTTTAAGTCCTGTGTTTTTTTATTCATTTTCTATCTGGGTAATCTGTCCATTGATGTAAGTAGGGTGTTAAAGCCCCCTACTATTATTGTGTTACTGTCAGTTTCTTCTTTTATTGCTATTAGCATTGCCTTATATATTGAGGTGCTCCTATGTTGGGTGCATACATATTTACAATTGTCATATCTTCTTCTTGGGTTGATCCCTTGATCATTATGTAGTGTCCTTCCTTGTCTCTTTTTACTGTCTTTAAAGTTTTTTTTGTCGTATATGAGTAATCCTACTCCAGCTTTCTCTTGATTTCCATTTGCATGGAATACCCTTTTCCATCCCCCCACTTTCAGTCTGTAGGTGTCTGTAGGTCTGAAGTGAGTCTCTTGTAGATACGGGTCTTTTGTATCCATTCAGCTGGTCTCTGTCTTTTGGGTGGAGCATTTAATCCATTTACATTTAAGTGAATTATTGATATGTATGTTCTTATTACCATTTTATTAATTGTTTTGGCTTTGTTTTTGTAGGTCTTTTTTCTTCCCTTCCTCTTTTGTCCTCTTGTGATTTGATGACTATCTTTAGTGTTGTGTCGGAATGCTTTTGTGTGTGTGTGTGTGTTTATTGTAGATTTTTGGTTTGTGGTTCCCATGAGGTTTTGATATAGCAGTCTGTATATATACACAAAATTGTTTATGTTTCTGGTCTCATAATTTCAAATGCATTTTCCTGTATTTTTACTCTCCTCACAATTGCTGGTTTTGATATCATATTTATTTGTGGATGATCTCCTACCTTTATTGTATGTTTGCCTTTACTGGTGAGCTTTCCTATTTGTAATTTTCTTGTTTCTAGTTGTGGCCTTTTTTTTTCCATCTAGAGAATTTCCTTTAGCGATTGTTATAAAGCTGGTTTGGTGGTGCTGATTCTCTTAGCTTTGGCTTGTCTGTAAAGTGTTTTGATTTCTCTGTCAAATCTGAACTAGAGCCTTGCTGGGTAGAGTATTCTTGGTTGTAGGTTTTTCCTTTCATCCCTTTAAATATATTGTACCACTCCCTTCTGGCCTGCCAAGTTTCTGCTGAAAAATCAGCTGATAACCTTATGGGGATTCCCTTGTATGCTATTTTTTGCTTTTCTCTTGTTGCTTTTAATATTTTATCCTTGTGTTTAATTTTTTTCAGTTTGATTAATATGTGTCTCAGCATGTTCCTCCTTGGGTTCATCCTGTATGGGACTCTCTGAGCTTCTTAGGCCTGATTGTATGTTTCCTTTCCCATATAGGGAAGTTTTTTCCTATTAATCTCTTCAAATATTTTCTCAGCCCCTTTCTCTCTTCTCCTTTAGGACCCCTATAATGTGAATGTTGGTGAGTTTAATGTTGTCCCAGAGGTCTCATAGACTGCCCTCATTTCTTTTCATTCTTTTTTCTTTATTGTGTTCTGCAGAATAAAGCAGTGATTTCCACCAATCTGTCTTCCAGCTAGCTCATTTATTTGTTCTTCTGCCTCATTTCTACTATTGATTACTTCTACTGTGTTCTTCATTTCAGTTATTGTATTGTTCATCTCTGTTCTTTAAATCTTCTAGCTCTTTGTTAAACATTTCATGTATCTTCTTGGACTGCGCCTCCAGTCTTTATCTGAAATCTTGGATTATCTTTACTATCATTACTCTGAACTCTTTTTCAGGAAGATTGCCTATCTCTACTTTACTTCATTGTTCTTCTGAGATTTTATCTTTTTCCTTCGTCTGGAACGTATTTTTCTGCCATCTCGTTTGTCACACTTTCTCTGTTTGTGGCCTCCATTCCTCAGGCTGCAGGATTGTAGCTCCTCTCACTTCTCTTGTCTGGCCCCTGGTGGGTGAGGTTGGTCCAGGGGCCTGTGCAGGCTCCCTGGTGGGAGGAACTGTTGCCTGCCCAGTGGTGAGTGGAGCTGGATCTTATCCCTCTGGTGGGTACAGCTATGTCAAGGGGTATGTTTGAGGCAGCTGTGGGATCAGGACAAATTTAGGCAGCCTGTCTGCTGAAGGGTGGAGCTGTGTTCCCACCCTGTTGGTTGTTTGGCCTCAGGCATACCAGCACTGGAGCCTGCAGACTGTTGGGTGAGGTCAGGTCTCAGTGCCAAAATGGTGACCTCCAGGAGAGTTCATGCCAATGAATATTCGGTGGGGCCACTGCCACCAGTGTCCTTGCCCTTATGGTGAGTGGCAGTCGACCTTCACCTCCTCAGGAGACCCTTCAAGCCCCACAGGTTAGGTCTGACCCAGGTCCTGTGGAATCACTGATTTGCCCTGGGTCCCAGTGCACGTGAAACCTTGTGTGCACCCTCCAAGAGTGGATTTTCTGTTTCCCCCAGCCCTCTGGAGCTCCTGCACTCAAGCCCCACTGGCCTTCAAAGCCAAATGCTCTGGGGGCTCCTCCTCCCAATGCCAGATCCCCAGGCTGGAAAGCCTGATGTGGGGCTTAGAATTCTCACTCCTGTGGGAGAAACTCTGCAATATAATTATTTTCCAGTTTGTGTGTTGCCCACCCAGGGGGTATAGGATTTGATTATATCACGAAAGCACCTCTGCCACTGTTAGATCACGGCTTCTTCTTTGTCTTTGGATGTAGAATATCTATTTTGGTAGATTCATGTCTTTTTTGTTGATGGTTGTTCAGTAGTTAGTTGTGATTTCGGTGTTTGGGTGAGAGGGAGTGAGCTCAAGTCCTTCTACTCCACCATCTTGTCTGTACTCTCAAGAGTATGTTACCTCTTGTCATAGATTATAAATCTAACTACTGCAAGTAGGCTTGTTCTGTTTATTAAAAAATTATCTGCTTTTTGTCTTGAATCTCACAAACTTCTTTATAGGTAATTAAAATAATTTAAAATAAACAAGTTATTTCTTAGGATTATTTAATATTTTCTTTTCAGCTTGTTTACTGCACTTCATTTGACATTTGTAGTTTTTTAAAAGCTCTAGGAAATGATAGATGTTCATATCTAAGGTAAATGATGTAGATTAATAAAATGTTAGAGTTTAAAATATTTATAATTTTTTGTTAATCAATATGGTATCTAATAATGCAAATAAATACAAATAAATTCTAAAATAAAAGTAAATAACTTCCAGTTCCCTTAAGCTCCTTAGTCACTTGAGGCTTTATTTTAAAAGCCAGTTTTACTGGCTTTGTGATTATTTTGTCTTTTTTTTAAAACCACATTTCCTCCTCAATCCTTCCTCAATGACATGTGCTTGCATGTGCACACATGGAAGTACAAAAATGTACATATATCAGTGAAATACACATGATTGCCAGCTTTAGATGGTTTTATAGACATGTACATTTAAATGATTAAATGATTACAACACCATGAACTTGAATTATTTGGAAATACATTTCCACAGTTTATCAGACTCAAGAATGTAAGAGACTAGCTTTAGTTCTCTCAATCCCTTTTCTGCTCAGAAAATTTGGCAACTTAAAATATACTTTTATGTCTTAATCCTTATCAAGTGATACTTTGATGTGATATGACATTGTTATTATATTGTTATTATGTTATTATATCTTTGATCAGGCATTTAATAGATATGTATGTATGATTAATGAAATTTAAATTTAAGAAATTAGGAACCAGCCTTTTTATATTGACAACATATATTGTAGAGGCAGTTTCTGTGACTGAACAGCACATAAAACACACACACACACGCACCAGAAATGATTCCAACAGCTTAAGCAGAAGGTACTTTTAGATTACTCTGCTTGAACTGATCCTATTGTTAAAGGATTTCATGCCTTTCAACATTTAGTTTTTATTTCAGTTTGCTTTTTTACATCTTTCATTTTTATGTTATAACTCTGTATTAACTTTATCATTTTATTCCTGACTCATGCTCCAAAATGCTTTGCTGGTTATAGTAATGGATATTTTATGGGATTGTAGCTCTTACAGGAAATAAACTGATAAATCTTAAGTGTAGTTAAATTGTTTTCACAGTAAAGCAGAATTACTTAGTAGAATTCTTAAGAGAATATAGGCAGGATGAACACCAAGAGCAGTTTTATTATCATACTAGCTGTATAGCAACTATGCATTTCGTATGTGTCCTTGCATATATGAAATGGGAGCAGCAGTACCACTTGTAAGCTTTTCCAGAGTCAGAATATCTTTATAGAAAGTACACCTGGGTTTGGAGACAGATAAAGTTTTCCAACTTGCCTGTTTCACTTAATAGCCTGTGTGACCTTTAGCAACTGATTTCAACTTCCTAAGTGCCAGTTTCCTGTGCTTTTGAAAAGGGACAAAAACAGACATTGTGCATTCTTGAGAGGATTCATATAAATTACTTGGTACAGTGCCTGGCATATAACTATATTCTGTTAATGGCATCTATTATTGTTAGTAATAGTTGTAGTGGTAAAGATTACAGAAGTAGAGGGAAATGTGAATATAAGTAACTACTCTTAGTAAGTTTGTAAACTAGGCATGTTTTCTTTGGTTTATATGCACTCATTTATGGTAGCAGGCTTTTTTTATACAGATGTTATATTACTCAATGTCAGATGAAATTATTTGGAAATTTAGAGAGAAAATCATTATATATTTTTTAATTCATATAGCAATATTATGTAAAATTCACATCTTCCACATATTCAAAAGTCAGATTAGTCAGCAGTGTAAAAACATCAAATATAAATAATGAAATTCCTCTTTTTCATCCCATTTTGGTTGCATTTTTCCACAGAATATGCTAGTTATTTTTCTTTTTGTTAATTCTAAGCACACATGTTTTATGAATCTGAAATAAAAAAGGGTGTGTTTTGTTAAGAATTATTGATATTGTCATTGCTTGGAAAGGACAATTTAAGCAATTAGATATTTTGTTTGGGGTATAGAGTTATTTATAAAGTGTATCTACCAAAAGTTGAGTTAATACTCCTCTATCTGTCTGAGAGGGGTTAGAAGAAGGTATTGCAATGTTTGCTTACATAGGAAAATACTGAAAGAAAGCCACATTAAATCACATGTATGTGTAAATTTATTGATGGTCCAGAAAAATAAAGTTTAATGTACTTCAATTGTTCCTCTTTTCCAGGTTGCTTCCTTCTAATTTTGTCTTTTATATAAGGTGAAAAGAAGTATTTAAATAAGTTATGTTGTAATTCAGTTAAAATATTCTTATGGCCTCTCACTATAAAATAATATTTCAAAAATTAAGGTAACTCTAAAATCCTTTGATGTAGAATTTATCCTTTGTGGCATGGACTTGATTTACCACTCTAGTCTCATTTCGCACTATTGTCCCTTTCATTGTCTTGCCTTAGGCAAGTTTGAACTAGTAGCTGTATATACATATCTTTGTCAGGGTCTCTCTAACTTTGAAATATTTGCAAATGTCATTGCCTGAGAAAGACCCCTATCCCTTCCACTCCAAGTGGCTAATAATAATTCATGTTTCTCAGCTTAGTTGGGATGTCAGTAGCTTCTGCATTCTAGTTATTTAACTGTCCAATGTTTCCTCTCCAACACATACACATATCTCCAGCTTCTCTATAGTACCTTTACCTTATATATTGAGTACTAATTGTCTTTGATTTCTCTATCTTTCCACACTGGAAGTTTTTTTTTTATTTTTTTTTATAAAAGAAGCTATTTTTTTCCCCCCTTCATGTCCCCTGTACCTTGAACAACACCCATAATGTGCATTTAATAAAAATTATAGATGAATTAAGGTGTGCAAATACATTTTGCATCAGAAAGGTGAGATGTCTATTTCTCTATACTGAAATAAATCAATTTTAATCAAAATGTTTATTGTGTCAAATCAGTGTGGAAATGAAAATATAATGATGCTTTGTTTCTATTCCTCTATTATATATATATATATATATATATATATAGGCAATTAGTATATATTCATTTCTTACATAAGAAATAAAATTTATCTGCAGTTCCATCATCTAGTAATAGTTATTTTTGTTGTATATTTTCTATTTTATTGTCTATAATACTCTTGTTATTATATATTAAATTTGTCAATCCATATATTTCCATCTGTCTTTCAGAAATTCAAAAGACTCATTAAGACTTATCTCCCAACAACTATATAGTCTTTATTTAACTCTGTTATAGAAATTATCATAAAGGTTCATATATGTTCTTCCTACTAAATAAAATAAACTTAAACTGAACTATTTAATTCTTAATTTTCTGCACCTAAGTCAATTGGAAACATTTAATTTATTCTCCACATTTGAATATGGCATACAAGTGTATACATAATAAATAAATATGGTATATTTGTTGTGGAAATGCCTGCAAAAGGGAGTAGCAGTGAATTTTTCGTTAGAAATGTCTGTGCTTTTCTCTTTTAAAACTTCTGAAGATAGCTATCCTTTATTTAGGGTTTATTTGTTTTGCTTTTATTAGGCTTTTGGTTAATGAAGCTTTTCGAGTTTTTCATTTATCTTGATTTAAATTTCCTTAGTCTTAAAACTCAGGCCAATGGACCAGAGTTTACCAGTCCTTTTCAACTCCTATCTTCAGAGTGGAAGCCCTTGAAAATAAAAAATGTGGGGAAAGCATAATGGGGGTATTTGCTATCTATTCTTCCCCACTGTATGCATTAGAGTGTAGTTTCTGATTCATATACAAACATTTGTATACCTACAGATTTATAACTTATTTTTCTAATACTTAGGACTCCAACCCATTTCAAAAATTTTTCTAAACAACCATTCACTGAGAGCAAATGTTATTTGTTCCTTTACCCGCTACTACCTTTTTTGCTCTCTTCCCAGTTCCAAAAGGAGTCTAAATAAACACAGCTTGTTATTTCTTGTTTTAAATTTATTTTGGAAAATGTGGCCACATTTTCACTTATCCTTTTCAAACAGTTAAAACCTTCCCTTTTCACATTATATCTTCTTGAGTTATCTAATCTCCATTTTCATTTTTGTCTGAATAGCAGCACTAGAAGTTTTGTAATAAGGAAGTTAGAAGGTTGGGACATTAATCGTTCATAAAATACTTCTTTTATACATTTCAGTGTCAAATTATGTTTACCTAAATTACGTATGTGCTTTGTTCAACAGCTTGGATAACTTGCATATCTCAGGAGGAATTTAAAGCAAAGAGAGGGTGAACGGAGAGGGGAAGGGAGGGGTGGCAGAGGGGAGGACAGGAAACAAGTTCTGTATGTTGGTCGTAGGGTTTGTGATGACCACTGTCTCTCCCTCGAAGAAGTTAAATGATGAGTTAAATCAGTTGTTGCCATTAAGATATTATACAGCTATTTTATTGACCAAGTAAGGGAAACAAATTCTCCTTTAAAGCAACTTAAGGCAAAAACAGAATCTAGTGGAATCACGTGAACTTCTTGGGAAACTACTTAAACTTTGTGAACTGTATTGTTCCCCTTCAAAATGGGTGGTAATAGTAGTAAAACTCCCAAGATGAGATGTGGTCATGTGAGTATAGCACTTCCAGCTGTGCCAGACACACAATGAACACATTACAATAATTATGCTCACGATCTCCTTTTAAGTGATACATTTAGTAATAAGAGGACCCCAGCCAGAGGTCCAGTCACATTAGTTAATCAGAATTAGTACATTTGCATTTGAATTATGAAATCCCAGACATCCTTCATGCATTATGTCTCTTAGTTATAACAGGATTGGAGTCATGTCAGATCCCTTAAACAACAGACTTCTAAATGTGTAGATTCCAGAAGGAGACAATTAAGAAGCAAGAAAATAAAGATTAAAAAAAATAAACATGCTAAATGGAATACACTGGATGGTATTATTTACTGAAAATGTTTTGGATTTTAAATGTAAATGCTCTGAAATGAGATCTGTAAAATCCTATCAATTTAATTTACCAAACCAAACACAACAGCTAACAAAAAAACAGTATAATCATTTGATCTCACACTTAAGCAAATCATGTCTCTAGCATTCAACCATGATCCTGACTCAGTGGTTCCTGTACTAAAAGAAAAGATGCCAAAGATGGAGTCATTATGACCTGAAATTTAAAGCTCTAAATGTTTAAGCTGACAAGTAAAGCACCGCCAGAGCGAAGTATGCACACATAGAATCATTAATTGTACAGTAACCAAATTTTAATTAGTGGGGAATATTAGTGTAGAAGCACATGACTCACCAACAATGTGTTTTTGGTTTTGCTTTTTTTTTTTTTTTTTTTTTTTGCAGGACAAAGTTCAGCATTTACAGAAGGCTTTTGCTTCAAGAGTAGATAAATCCACACAAACTGAACTTCTAGGCTATGATGTAAGTAGCTATATAAAACCATTTTTATCTTTTTTATTGGTATTCAGACCTCCACAGCTTATTTACTTCTGCTGCTGCTGTGCCCATGCATTGATTTAATAGGATTTAGTGGTTCACCATTCATCTTTTGCTCTTAAATAATCCCCAAATACCTTCTGGGACTGAAAAAGATAATTACAGTCACCGACTAGCCTAGCGTACCGGTGTCTTATTAATTTCTTTAAACCAACAACTCTAATACAGTCTTTTGAATTAGTGAATTTGCAGACATGTGGAAGAGACATATTAGAATACTAGGACAATTTATTTTTAAGAGAGTACTAACTTATTAACTGTTTGATAAAGTTATTATGTTTGCAATCACTAAGGGCCAAGCATATCATTTTTACATTCTGGCACATAAAAGGAAACAGCTTTGCAGAGAAATTTACAATACTATTTTAGCTCTTGGGCTTTGGTGCAGGTTGCAGAAAGTAATTTAGTTGAAAGTTAGCATTTTCTCAGTGTGAAATACTTGTTGAACTGTCAAAATAGGATTACAAAACATGTTTTAATACAAGATGGCTTCTAGTAACACTAAATGATTTTGGACAACTTTGACTCAAATACCTATCTTAAATAAAGCAATGAAATTTTCACTTTGCCTAAGTTCATGACTTTAAATTTCCTTTTGATGGAAACATCTTTATCTTGTATCTGACATTTGTGAGAAATCTCTTCTTTTTAAAAAAACATGTATCAATATTAGTTTTACCACTTTATTGACAAGTATTAGTAGAAGAGAGAATTTTAAGTTTCATGAAGGGGTATAAGGATAAAATGTATGTCTATCTGCATGTCCTTGTGTTTATAACATAAATATGATGTTACCATTGTGTTGCCTTTCAAAGTATATTAACATATTTAACATAAAGCCGTCTCTATGAGGATATAAACCAAAGTTTTCAATTCCAGAAAAAATTGTTTTCAGATATTTATGTACATTATTTTTTAATTTAAAAAAACATTAAAAGCTATGCTTTTCTTTTGTGTTATTCTTTACATTCATTTAATGTTTATTCTAGATACCTAAATATTCTAGATATCAATATTCTGACTACAATACTTCTTGAATACCAGTGCTATATGTTTAAATGATATTAATGTTTAATATTTTTAAAAATAAATGGTTTTTATTAAGTTCAAATGGGGTTTACCACAATAATCCAATAGGGGAGGTAGCTAAGTTGTAGCTACTAGCAATTTCCTATGCATTTTAATGCATATCTATGACCCATACTTTTCTTGTTTTTACAAAATTTCTTATATCAATGCTATTTAGTTCTCCAGACATGTAAATAAAAATTTAAAAAGCCATGATCATACTTAATTCTTCATCATTCGTAGCTTCTTTTCATATCTGACAGTGAGAGCTTAATGTATTTTACTGGTTAAAGAGTAATAATTTTTTGGTAGTGAGTCCTTAAAGGATCACCTTGTACAAGTTTCTGATATGATTTGGGTAGTCATTAACATAGAATGATATGTTCTAAAGATTTCATACTTTATACTTCCTGGTGATATATTGTAGGACAATCATCACAATCAGCAAGTTAATTACCAAAAGTATGCATCTAGAACCCTATGCCAGTAACTAGATGTAAGTGTTGTAATAGATTTTAGGGCAATTTGTATTGAAAAACCTGGGGAGGGAAATATTTTAAATAAACAAAATAGAAATAAGTAAAGCATTTTAAATGTGATAAATTGTGTGACTATTTGGAATATTATTCATCAATAGTGTAACTTTTTTCATGACTGAAATATATTTTCTATACTTTTCAATATCTATTTATAAATCAATTTTTACATTTTTATATTCAATAAGAATCATTATCCTTTGACTTATAACATTTTGCTCACATTTTCTCAGGAAATATAATTTGACATTTTAATTTTTCACAAATATATATATACCAACTATATGCTATATGTATTTGTAATTTGCAATAGCATTTATCAGAAAAAATGAAAAATCTTGTAGAAATCATGCACATTATGGATGATTTTTTTGTCTCATTTTTTTCCTAAAACTCAATATTCGCCACAAATTGTTCTTTACAGATCATTGTGGATCATGTTTCAATGATGTGAATGTCAGAATATAAGGGACTACAAGTATCTATTAATATAATTTCCTTGGGAAGACAGCTGTTACCACACATTTTGCTTAAGAAAGGAAATAGAATCCCCAGAAGATATTAATTATAATGAAAACTATTAAAAGAAATTTCCAAATATCCACTACAGTGAATAAGTTCAAAGGTTTGTACAATAAACAACTTCTAGCCTGCAACAGATTTATCAGGAGACTTGAAACTAATGTTAGAGTACAGCGTGCTCTGATTTCTAATGCACATGGCAAGAATTATTTAAAAGTAAATTCAGGGATTCCCTGGTGGCGCAGTGGTTGAGAGTCCGCCTGCCGATGCAGGGGACACGGGTTCGTGCCCTGGTCCGGGAAGATCCCACATGCCGCGGAGCGGCTGGGCGCGTGAGCCATGGCCGCTGAGCCTGCGCGTCCGGAGCCTGTGCTCCGCAACGGGAGAGGCCACAACAGTGAGAGGCCCGCGTACCGCAAAAAAAAAAAAAAAAAAAAAAAAAAGTAAATTCAGAATATCTGAGCAAGGGCCTGTAAACACAGTAGTTCTTGTGATGAGGGAGATTGTTAAATAAATGATGAATGTGTCTTAAATAATCAATGCCAGTTTAACCTCTTTCACCCTTCTCTGTCTGCACAGGTTTAGTTTATTGAAAGATCAAAGAATAATTTCTTAGGTGTCTCTTGAGTTATTAAAACTGGAGAGAATATGAATAGATTTTGTCAGGCAGCAATGTTGCCAATTACAAAATTACATTAAGAGGTAGGCAAGATTCTTCTGATTACGTCAGTTGTATAAGTAGATACTTCTTCAACAAAGCACATATGCTGCCTATAAACACTTTATAGTTTGAACTACTGCAAATAACATTTTGGTTAAAGTAATTGAGCATGAACAACCAAAATGTTACAGTGAAATTTTATATTCTGGCAGAAAATTCAGCTCGTTTTACTAATTTGACACCTTTATGGACAGTTTTTTAACTTCCTTTTGATGGTCTACAGAAGATTGTCATTTTAAATGTGGCTGACTGACTTTGGGTGTAAATTTTCCTTTCAATTAGTGCCTGAACTTGACTCAGAACTGTCACAGATCTCTAGATTCCTCTTAGAGGCAGAAGCACTAAAGTTTTAAGAAGATCTTCCTTTCATTAGTATATGTTTTACACTTATATTTAAAAAGAAGTGTTTAGTTGAACTAGGAATGCTTTGTTCATATTTTCTTTAAGAGTTTTAAAGCTACCAGGTATTTCATCAAATACTATTAATCACTGTTAGTCTAAATATCATTAATGGTTTTCATTTGACTATTTAAAATCAACCGAATTGTGACATCACACATTTTGTCTGTCATGTATGAGTGAAGCATAAATCAGTTTGGAAATGTATGCTCACAGCACTGTGTGTTCTCCAAATATTTTAACGCATTTTCCAAATGGTGGGATTTACTTTGTAAGTGCAGCTTTCTACTTAACTAGTTGCATTATGGATACACACTTTGAAAAACTCAAAACAATCACCTATGTATTCTCAATTTATGCTATTTTTCTTAGATTTAATTTTGGATCCCTCCCGGCAGTTAGTAGTGTGCAGGGAGTTCTAACACATATGAAATAGTTCATCATGTAAGGAATAAAAGTAATTAGTTTTTACTGTAATTGTTTTATGAGCTGTTAGAGCAGGAGAATATTTTGTGTTATGCTAACACATTATGTCAGCTTATGGGTTAAGCCTAATGCTAAGAATTGAATAACTGTCCGTTAGGCTCCCTCATCCAGCTGCTAATAAACTGTAGTTTCTTAAACCTATTTTGGATCCATTCGTTGCTATCATCTTTCTTAAATTCAGTGCTTATCCTGATCAAATATCAGTGTGCCCCAGTGTTTAGTAGATGAGTACCTTTCCCCAATATGCTTCATTCTTTAATATTTACTTATCTCAGGTATTTCTGTTAATTTTTACAAATTAAAAAAATCAGATTTCAAAACTGAATGATATATTCTAGATTTTCTTTTGAACTACAGTTTCTCATATTACATTAAGGTGACTTCCATATAAGAACATTGATGAAAAACACTGGCAACATCGGTTGCCACAGGTGCTTGTTAATATTTAATGGAGGAATCAGCTTATCTATTGGTGAAATTCTAAGGGCATCACTTTTGACGATTCATACATGCATCGTTCAACAAATAATACTAAGTGCTTACTGGAAGCCAGGCCTTGTTCTAGGTACTTGAGATACATCCTTTAACCAAACAACAAATAATCCCACAGGGAGCTTGCACTTTATTATACTTAAAATAAAAAATATAATGAAGTGTATGGTATGTTAGAAGCTACTAATGCAATGTAAAAGAGAAAAATAGCACAGGGAAAAGATAATTGTGAATGTAGGGATGTGGTCAGGGCTACGATCCAAAAATTTTAAATAGAGTGACCTGGGCAGGTCTGAGGATGAGGTGTGAGATGTGAGACTTGAAGGAGGTGAGGTGAAAAATCACCTTTAGCCAGAAATCCTTTTGTGATGTGCTCCTCGCAACTCCTCAAAGACCCTCAGTCAGAACAAATTGCTGTTACCTTGGCTGCAGGCCTAGAATAAGAATAGTTGGCTTCATTTAGAGGCCCTGCAATATGGAAAAAAAAAAAAAAAAAAAAAAGCATTCTGGACCATTAAACCCTAGAATCAGACCCAGTGCATCAGGAGACTCACGTTAGGGGAGCCCAGACCACCTGAGGGAACAGCCTGCTCAGCCTCTTCGATCATATTCACTTAGGGGCACTGAGAAGAAAACTGTCGAATCGACTATACTATGTAAATTACATTTGCTTTTCTTCTCTTTTTTTGCATGCGTTCTCCCCATCCTCCTCTGTGTACCACTCTTCTTCCAGCCCAGGCAGAGCTTAATCTATAAACTTTAAATGTATAGTTACACTTCATTGTATATCAGCACATCCCATTTATTAGAGGTGTGCTACTAACAGTGAACAAATAAAGAAAGCACTCAATAATTAATTGGTGAAAATTAAATGAATAGATTAACTAAGACTCTAGTGATATTTTTATAATCCTAAAAATCAGTATGGTTTTACTTTATTCACAAAAATCATACAGAAGTACGTATTGCTATCCTACATTTTTATTCTATATTTCTCTGTTATATCTAACAAATATTTTGCAGTGACTACTTTGTGCCTTTTAGAAGACGTATTTAATGCAAGTCAGCATAGACAACCAGTGATTTTAAAACATGGGTGACAACGCGCAGTTGTCCTTAACAGTATTGCATTGAATGGTTCCTTTTAAAATTCTGAATCTTTATGTAGGAGCTAGATCATTCATGGAATGTCTCCAGGTCTTTGATTCATTTCTGGCTACATAGAATTGGTGTTAGTTAACTGATAATTCTTTCGTTAAGTGAATTTGTGGTTGAAATTCTCATGGGGAAAATAGCAAGGCTTAGTGTT
This sequence comes from Lipotes vexillifer, assembly GCF_000442215.2. Taxonomy (NCBI): domain Eukaryota; kingdom Metazoa; phylum Chordata; class Mammalia; order Artiodactyla; family Lipotidae; genus Lipotes; species Lipotes vexillifer. Next base: position 1,898,283 of record NW_006775603.1, read on the forward strand.
AACTATGAAAATTCTTATAATTGTAAAAATATTCATTAAAACAAAGCAAAAGAGCACACCCACGAATATTTTATATAGCTTAAATTATGTAGGGGAGGAAAAATAACTTTCCCTCTAACCTTCTTGGCTGAGGTCTGCCTGCCACGATAATAGAGACAGAATAACTGTAGAAAACAAACAAGTTTAGTAGCATGTATACTTCCTGTATAAGTGGGACGTACCCAGGAAAAGAGTAATTCCCTGATATGGCCCAGACCACCACCTTAAATACCACCTCCAGCTGAAGGCTAAGGAGATGGGGGCAGGGAGGGCAGTAATGGGAGGTTACCAGGAAAAACACAGTAAACAGGGGTATGGTTGTTGTGCAGGTTTAAGTTGGCGCCTTCTTCATTAATAGAATTTTCTAGAGATTGGGTCATTCTCTTCCTGGTACTGAGAGAGAGACACCCTTACAAATGGAGGTTTGTCTTAAAAAAGGTGCATTCTTCTTACAAAGGGTAACTTCTCCATTTTTTAGAGCTTCTCCTGCCGTTTCTTAAAAATAACTAGCTCAAGATAATCCATTTGCCAAAGAGGCATGTTTTGTGCTAGTATATTTTGCTCCCTTTCATCTACTAATAGTGATGATCATATTTGCTTAAAATTATGTTGACTCTGTGATAGCATTGACAGGAGAGAAGAAAAGTAGATATTTGTTGAAAAGAAAATTTCTCCCAACCCACTTCTACTTCCATCTCAGAGATTGCCATTTCTATAGGAAATCTAACTTCAAAATTTCAAATATTTGCCTTAGAAAACTTAGTTATTTTAGTATTTTCCAGTGTGCTAAGTGGCGTTGCATAATAGCGGGTCCCTTCTGAAGGAAGAAAACACAATGTATATGCATCTCTCAATATCTGTTTATGATGTACTATGCAGTTGTAGCTAATCATAATTTGTATTAAGCTCTAAGACTTTCTTCAAGTACTTGTTCAATGTAAATCTTTGGAGATTTATATTTCTAGGGAAAGCAATGGTTTCCTTTAATGTCTACAATCAGGAAAATCTGTAAAAGGAAATTTATTCTTTAAATATATATATATATACACACATATCTTTGCAATATAAATACAAAATATTTATATTGATAAATATATATATATATATATACACCAAAACACATAGTCTCTCAGTACACACAGAGAAACACCTGTATGACATAGGTATAAAAAAGAATCTACTTTTATTTACTGTACTTATTATAGGTGGTAGGATTTGATGCAAATTTTTTTAAACTTTTGTATGTATATAATAAGAATTAAATTATGCACTAATATGTTTTAAATGGCTTTTTGAATTTTAATATGATTAAATTGGATTCATACAGATATTGGCTGCATATATTTGTGGTCCAATTATATTATACTTTGTATAAATTAATATTTAAATGTTTTTAAAGGTAATAGTCACAGTGACTCCCTAAAAACATTACTTTTTCAATATGCAGAAATCATAAAACCATATATTCTAAATTGAAATGATCATGACAATTTTTTGCCTTAGCATAACGATGTGACAGTACTTTATTTTTTTCATTATACCAACTGATGGCTTTTCTATTTTGTCATGGTTGAGGCTTTGTTTAATCAGGCTATCAGATTTAATTAATTAAATTACTTCATTTTTTCCCCCTTCAGTTTTCTTATGATATCTGCTGTTCTCTGACAGTCTCCTACTTGTAACTTGATTTCAGCAGCACAAAATAGGTTAGTATCTGTCAAGATCATTAGCACTCGTAATGGTCTTTCTCTATCAAGAAGTTTCTCAACTACTTAACTCATACTTTGGAACTTGAGAATACTTGTATAGAGGAAGAAAAATAATTTTCCCTCTACCCTTCTAGGTTCTTGGCTGAGACACCCTTATAATACAGAGTAACAAGACAAAAACCTGTTTAGTAACATGTATACATCTGGTATAGATGGGAGATACACAGGAAAACTGGGTTAACGCCTGAAATGTCCCAAGCTACCTTCTTAAATACTATCTCCAGCTAAAGACAAAAGAAAGATGTTGGGCAGCAGGGAGGCCAATTATAGAGGTTATCAGAAAAAGTAGAATAAACAAGGGTATGGTTGTTTGGCATATTTAAGTTGGTGCCTTCTCCATTGATAAAAGTTTCTAGAGATTTAATCGTCCTCTCTTCTGGGTATAGAGAGGGAGATACCCTTAAAAGTAGATATTTCCCTTATAAATGTTAATGTCTCTTACAAAAGGGTAACTTTTATTTAGTTTTCAGAGCTTCTCCTGTGTCTGCAATTACTTAGAAATAATCAGCTTAAGATGATCCTTATGCCAAAGAGACATATTTTAGGGTGTCAAATTCTGCTCCCCTTAAGTCCTGCCTTTAAAACTTCCCCAAGAAGTCCCACAGTTCAGAAGCTGAGTTGATAAATTGATCCACTATTTCACTGAACCAGTGTCTTAGTCCTGAGAATAGGTCAGTCCAGTTAAACTGTTGTGTCTCATTTCAGGAGTAGTCTTGCAAAAGGTCTTCCAAGGTTAGGTCTATACTGTGCATGCAATCAGGTACTTAGTAAGAGGCATCTCTGTAGAAAAAGAAAGATAAAGATTAATGATTAGAACAAACTATAACTCAGTTTCTGAGTCCAGGCATCAGCCAGTCAAGATTTCTATATGTCAGGCTCAAAGCATCTTTTTCAGTTTGGTTGTCTCTGATATTATCAGGTGTTTAGGTAAACTTTGAGTGTCCCACATATCAACAAACATGGAAGATTGTCTATACATGAGCTGTTGTGGTGATTTCTCTGAAGTTTATATCAAATTGTTCACATTCAGTTTGCAGAACTTTAGGAAAGGGCTTTTCTTTTCACCCATTCCAAGTTAGAAGGGTGGGAGAAAATTGCAAGTGAGTTTGAAGAGTTGTAGCAAGATATTTGAGGAAACTGAAAGTTTCCATTCCAGTTTGCAGGTAAAAAAAAATAATAATAATAATAATAATAGGACTAGAATCTAATATCCACAAAGGTATGCTACTAAAACGTGTCCCTCTATAATCACTCTCATTTTTACCAAAGACAATCACAATAAGACTAAAACATTTGCAAAATAGGTCTAGTCTCATTAAACTTGGCCTGATTATTTACATAAGTGCAGCAAGAATAATGATTGTACAGGTTCTTTTTAAATCTGCTTTGCTAGAACTTTCATAAAGAATCACAGATTGAACCTTTAAAAGCCTCAAGGCTAGGAAGCCAAGCCAAAATGTTGCCATCAGACTTTGCCTGCAAAACCTATATATATATATCTCTTCTCAAGGTATAAAAATATCTTGAGGTTACTGTACCTGCCAGAAAGTTGAACTTCCTTATTCGCCTGGGAAAGTTGCTGGGAACCCTGTAAGCAAGGTACCAGGCTATTTTTCTAAGGGACATTATTGGCTTCATAAAATCAAACTTAAAGTTATGTGGTCATCTGATTCTAGGCACATTCTCAAATATGACATTTCAGTCAAAGCCTTGGCAATATAGCCAGTGTTTCCAGTTTTGTCCTGTTATAAGAACAGAGTCTTATTGAATTTATGCAAATAAGTATAAAAATACAGTTTCTGAATTATGGAGGGATCAGCTAGGGAGAAGAAGTACTTGTTTCATCTTTATTCACAAAGTCATACTTTGCCAAATTGCTTTAATTCATACTTAGGTCAAGAGAAAAGAAAAAGGTTTCCTTAAGTCTAGAAAAACAAAACATTAAAGAACCAGCAATGTTTCAAACAAAAAGTCATAAAAATTATATTCATCCTCATCACTTCATTCATTCCCATGTTATTAAATCTCACTCTTCATTAATCCAGTTCTTGCATTATTTCTGGCAATTCTTACCTAGTTGGGTTTCATGATCTTAAAGGTATCAGGAATTTGTATTCTAGAGTGCTTGTTAGAGTCCTTTTCATGAATTTCCTTGAAGATTAAGCACTTTGCAAAAGCATGAAAGTGAAATAATAACTGTCTGTAAATGACAAATACTTAAAAATAGCTACTGTTAAAGATCCGATGAGAGTGCATCACAATGCAATTGACAAGGAAATTTGCTTATGTGTCTGACATTTTAAGATAATAAATAGAATTACTTTATACCAGTATAGATCAGATTTCTAGGAATTTCATACCTCATACATTTGCTTAGCCAAAAACTCATCTTACTTTCCTTGTAGTTGTTTCCCTTACTGTTTCTACTAGTTTTAATCACATTAATTAGAATTTTTAACCCTTATGAACTTTATAGTGAAAACTAAAAAGTAAGCAATTATAAACTGTATGTTACTACAGCTTTCTTTATATTGGCAAATTAATTATTAATACATTTTATAATTTTAGAAGCATGTGCTCCTTTTAATAGTAAAATCTTTCGACGTGACACAAGAAATGTTTACTAACAAACACAAATACAATTAGTTCCTCTATAATAGGAAGCCAAAAGTAGATAAGCTTATGTTCAATAATTGATGTTTAATATTTTATCTTATTTGGAAATAATCTGTATATTTGATAAATTTCTGTCACTTAACTCAGCAAAATTCTAAGGATTGAAGTTACCAAAAGGATTTGGGAAACTATTTAAATAGATGTACCATAATACATAATTATTGCTGAAACATTCACCTAAAACTCTTACCCTTTTTCAGTTGTTCTCAACAATTATGTTTAAACTGCTCATGAAAACTTTGTGAGATATTTGACAAAGTCAGACATCATCCTAAACTATTTTTCTTGTTTACAAATTTTGTTAACAGAGGTAATATGAACTTTCTTCAACTAGTAAACCGAAGCAGAATGAGAGTTGGATGTCTGCATTATATTTAATGACACTGCAGACATGTCTATTTTAATTAAACCAACAAACTTCAACTAGCTTTATTTACTGGAGATCATCCAAGATTCTGTGTTTTTTTTTAATTGGATTAGTTTCTATGTTTCTGAGAGTTTTAGGAATACTTAATTTATAAAGCACTTATTTTAAGTCAATTAAATAGAGCTCTTTTACAGATTAATTTTAGCAATAACATGTGGAGGTAGAAAAATACCACACATCTACAACATACATATATAGACATGTGTAAACATACAGATACAAATATATATCTTATAGCTTTCATTTTAAAATTTTAGCTATGAGTCAGATACAATATTAGTACCTGACTAGTTTATAAGAGACTCACTAGTTTATAAGAGAACAGTTGGGTCCAAATTGTGTTTCTGGAAGTTTGTCCACTAAGATGGGTAAAGATTCTTTTTTCCTTTTTCCTACTAGTATTTGTGAAAGAAGAGACTTGGAATTTTTCATTTGCCCATTTTCCAATAACTCCTTTTTTCTCTTTCTGATGAGAAACATCTCCCTAAAGTTTACATTTCAAGGATTGGTTCTTAGGTCCTAGAGAAGAAGGGGTAGAAAATTTTTAAGATGGGGTAGAAAATTTACATTTCAGAAACACAGGAAGTATCCAGATTTTCTCCAAAATTGAGTTTTGGGGTATATTTGCATATTATCGGAGGCCGGGAATAATTACTATTTAAACTTTCCTTATTTTTCTTAGGTGCAGGATAGTACTGTTTCCAATGTCCTGATCCTTTTGCAAGCATTTTGAGATGAATAGGAGACCTTTGGTGGCGTGGGTAAAAAGGATAGGTGGACTTTGAATTGTTTCTAGAGCTGCAACTCTGGCTTTGCAAAGATTTGAAAATCAAAGTTATTTCTAATTCCTCAAAGAATTTGGTTGTAGCCTAAATTATATCAAGGGATTGACCTGCCCATTCAACTACATTATTTTCAATTTGCTTTATATCAGGTAGAAGATTTCCAACTGAGATGGAAATCAAGACTTCTATATTCTGGAGCTTTAGGTTTTCATGCAGTATGCCTTTAAAAAATCTATATAAAGCATTCAACAAAGGCTTTACAATGCTCCCCTTTTTTTTTTTCCTGAGTGTACAATTCAACCTTAGACCAATTAACCTTAAGGGGGAAAAGCCTCTGCTATTGTTTCAATCAGCACCTGAACATCAGCCTCCAGCTGATCCATTTCCTGATCATTTGTAGGAGGGCCTGGGAGAAATTCTGGTCATCTCTTTCATCTGTGAGGGGGTTTTCCCAAGAGGCCATCTGGTTTATCTGTTAAGTACAATACAATCATGGGTGGGAAGAACACCGTTTAGCTACCAGTCAGGGTTCCAGGGAATGTGACTGTGGATGTCCACTGATCTTTCTAACTGTTCTCTAAATTTGATAGGATCTTCTGAAAGTTGTGGTTAATGAGGCTTTGTAACTTCATCTTGTCAAAGGAGTCTGTAAGGCAAGCCATTTCAATTCTTAGTGTCCTCTTTTCAATCTGGTCTGTCCATAGTACCAAAAAGACAGTTGTTAGAATGAGAGCTCTCTAAAAATTTTTCGAGTGTAGAGGTTTTTCCAACTCAAAGGATTCATCATCTGGCCATTGACAAGTACGATCTTATATATCTCAATAGCAACTCAAACCAATAAATGGCTTAAACATAGATGCAAGAGGCATCCCAAAAAAGTGTACAAAGCCTGCAGCCATCACAAGATCTTGAAAATTCACTCCCAAAGTTAGCCTAAGAAAGCAAAGACCTCCATTGTCACAAGTGGTAAGAATGGTGTAGTGAAAATGGTGTCTCCGGTTTTCCGTGAGAACGTGTGGTGCATTCAGTTACAGACCCGCTAATCTGTGACACCAGGCAGGTGCTACTAGAATGGGACTTTTCCAGCATTAAAGAGACAATGAAATTTGAGATGTCAAAGGCCCCCTATGGACTGGGACCCCTATGACAAACTCCGCTGGCAGCTGGTGGGGGAGTGGGGGGGACAATGAGAATGCTGCTATTGGGCTGTCCACTAGATGCATGCTGACACATGCATCTTCTGACTGGTGGATCCCAGGGAGAATATTCTCACTGGTTGCAAGGCCAAGCTTTTAAGGCACAGAATAAAATAGAAGGAAAACCTCTCTAGGCTATGGTTCTCCTCCCTATAACAAATGACAGAAAAGACAGAGATAAAAGCAAATAATTACTGTCTGTCTGGGAGGAAAGTGGATCAATATAAAACAAGAGTACTCATAAAAAAAACCTTTACCAAAGTTGCTATACCCAAGAAACTAATTCACGCAGGTATTTTCTCCCTTTAATCTAAGTTTGAAAAGGAAGGGACAAGAAATGCTTACCTTCCTCTCTGAACCAGGCACTATAGAGACAGATCCAGGAGATCTGCCTTTAGTAAGAATTATTACCCTTAGCCAACTTCTGCCAGTTTTCCAGAATCCCATCTGCAGACTCCAGAGCAAGTATGGTGCCTCAGCAAGCCCCATCACGGGTCTCCAAACTGTAGTGGTAGAAAAATAATGTTCCCGCTCTCTGTCTAGGTTCTTGACTGAGTCTCCACTGTAATGAAACACATTAAGAGGAGAAAAACAAAAATTTAATACCACGTATATCTCCTGTATACATTAACTCCCCGAAATGGCCAAGCCAACACTATAAATACCATCTCCAGCTAGAGACAAAAGAAAGGTGTTGAGCAGTGGGGAAGCCAGTTATGGGAGGTTACCAGGAAAAACACAGTAAACAAGGGTAAGGTTGTTAGATGTAAGTCCGTGCCTTCTCCACTGTGACAAGAGTTTCTAGAGATTTAGTCATCCTCTGCTGCCTGGTGCAGAGAGGGAGACACTCTTACAAATGGAGATTTGCCCTTTTACAAACGTAAATATCTCTTACAAAGGGTAACTTTAGTCACTTTTCAGAGCTTCTCCTGTGTCTGCAGTTTCTTAAAAATAATTGACTCAGTGTAATTTTTATTCCAAAGAGACATATTTTGGGGTGGCTAATTCTGTTTGCCTTCACTAGCTTCTATCGTCTGCCAATAAAAAAAGTCATCATTTTAGGGAAAACACATTAAAAGATTAGATTAGTAGTGTTTCAAAATAAAGATGGAAAGTGTTTTAATAACTCATAAATAACTGTAGAGAGGGAAAGAAAAAAAAAAAACTTCCATAAATGTTTGGCTTCATACCAAATAGGCAGAGGAATTGGAATTTTCAGAATAACGTGTTATAGGAAGTTTCCTTAAAAAGAGCCACATGTAACATTAATGTCATGCTCTATGAAGTAAGAATATCAGAAAATTACACTCTTATGTGATGCCACATTTTTAAGATGGTGGTTAGAATTTTACATGTATGTAGCTGAATTACTATAGAGAAAATTTATACCAAAAAGAGTGTAATTTGCAATTCAGAGTGCTTAAAAGAGTCATAGTTCTTTACATATCAGAATTACTTCAGATTTGTCATTACTTTATGAGCTTCGTGCTTATAAGTGGACTTACAGATTTGGATTTACTCCATCAAATTAGGGGAAAATTTGTCTAAGTGTTAGTCTAATACAGAGTAATTTTCAAAAAGAAAAATACTCTAAACAGGTTCAGTATTTTCTTGAATTAGAAAAGTATAACCTAAAAATTGATGAATTGTTCTTTTTTTTAGCCTAAGACTAGAATTAGAAATAATAGTGTCTTTCAAGTTTTAAGATTACAAGAAACACTTCATATTGCTCCAAAAATGCTACTTAAAAGTCTTCTTAATTTATGGGAAAGTTGCTACAAATTCTAATTTAGTCTGAAAGGATTAATTTTTCTTCTTTGAGGGAGCATCAGTAATGACTCACTATTGGGACTTTTGTCCCAACTATAAGACACAAAATTACTTGGTGTGAGTGTATATATTACTTTCTACTCTTTTAAAAGTTTTTCCCTCCATTTTGATTTTTATTATGTTAAAATAAACATACAAACACTGAATCTATAGTATATCTATAAATATATTACATGTATATAAACATGTATGTGTTTACATATTTTGGGCATTTAAAATGGATATTATTGTGCTGTAATATTAATAAATTTTTACTTCATAATTTAAATGACTGAATATCATTCAATCATGTGACCTTTTAAACATTTTTTACTTTTCTCAAGAATTTTCCTTTTAAAGAATGGCATTGTCATATGCTATTACAATTTTGTATCGAGAGAAATTTTGAAAAATCTAACAAAATTGAACATGGTTTTATTCTCCATCTAGCAATACTACCTCTAGAAATTGACCCAGAACATACACATTCCTAGATACCAAATAGCATTTCTATAAGGTTTTCCTTTATGGGCATTATCTGTAATAGCTAAAGATGAAAACAACACAGAATTTCCACCAATAGGGGACTGTTTAGTACTAATGGCTCATTCACAAAATGGGGGCTGTAGAGCCCCCTCCCCCTGCAAAAAGAGGAAACCTTAATGTTCTGGAGTGGAATAATCTCTAGACTATATTAATAAGTGAAACAATGAAGGTGTAAAGCCGTTACAATATCAATATCCCCGGAGTGGTTAATCGTAAAAACGTACCCTATTTTTCAAATTACTGTTGTCTCTACAGACTAGTTAAGGGGAACCATTTATTCTCATTAGTTGAGCTTTAATATTTCCTGGTAATTTCCCCTCCCCTGCTTCATGTTATACTAGCTAAAAAGGACAGAGAAGTATTGGGGCTTTTCATTCTCACTACATGACAAGTATTACAGTATTATAAACTTTCATAGTAAGAGAAATGTTAGTATCGTATACTTCATGACATTTGTGTCTCTGAACATATTCAATCTATTATATTATTCCCTTCATTTTTACTGACACTTTTTAAAATATTAAAAGGTGGATCTGTATTAGAGCTTTATTAAAAACATGAATGTCAGGAGTCATAAAATACACGGGAACACAGATTCTAGATTTCTGAAATTTATTTCCTCTGTCTTTTTACATTCATTCAACTAGCATTTGGGAAACAGGTAACCAAACACTGAGTATCTATTAAATGTTTGTTAGACTTAATGATTCTGGAGGCTTTTTTTTTTTTTAAAAAAAAGAACATGTTTGTTTGGCAAATATGTATGTGCTTCTGTGTACAGCATACAAGTATAGCCCTGAGTTTCCTTTCATCTCAAGATATTATACCCTTTTTCATTTATACAGTCATTTTTTTAAATAAAAGAAAGGTATTCCAGGCACTGAGGTGGTAGCAGTGAAATAGACACATTTTCTTTCTTCGTGAACCTCATATTATAGTGGATGAGGACAGAAAATCAATTAGAAATGAAGAAACTAGTAAAAGAATTTCACACAGTGATGAGGGCCATGATGTAAATAAGCAGAAAGATGAGGTTAAGAGATGACGTCAGGTGAAGTAGGAATACTTGTGTCTAGAAAGGACTCATCATGGAAGACCTGAGGACGTTGCTTTTGAGCTGTAACCTGAGTGATGGGTCAGCTGTTCACAAAACTGGAACAAGCCTCTTAACAGGAAAAATCAGATTATGAAGAACAGTCACCTTCCAGTACTGCTTGCTGCTTTAGGACTGACTCACATTAGTTTTGGTCTTGGCTTCCTACTTAAAGTCTCTACACATTCTAATCTATATATCTAATCTATATATGCACCACAGATAAATCTAAAAGAAATAAACACAAACACACAGCTTACACTGTGTTGTATTTCTACTTTAAAACTCTCTCTTAATGGCTCACTAAGGCTTAAAGGATAAAATCCACATTCCTCAAACCAGCGTCATAGCTGCTAAAATTACATCCTTCCCTACTTATGCAATTTTAGCTCTAACTGTTCCCAAACATAAACCTTTTATTCCACTTAAGCTGCTCCAACACAAATTGCTGTTTCTTGTCTCCATTGTTGTTCAGTGTTTTGGTTCGTTTGTTTTTAACTGTTTTATTTAGAATGCCCCTCCCCTATAATGTATCTCTCTTTTTAGGCCCAGCTCCACTCCCATTTGATTTGGCCACTCAAACTGGGAGTGATCTCTCTTTCTATAGAACAATTTCAGCAGTTACTGGTCCTATATAACCTATCCTGTAGTTGTCAGTACTAGATATTGTTATCAGTTCTATATATTGATATATATAGCTCCTATGTATTGACATAGAACTTACTGTCTTGTAGTATGGCTCATCTTTTCTATATTCATTTCTATTTCTCCAACCGAATTCTACATGCCTTGGAGGCAGCTGCCACATTCTATACTTCTTGGATCCTATATTTCTTTTTATACTCATTACCTGGACAAGGAGTTCCTTTTTTTAAAGGTGAAGTGTTTTGAAATGTTTTAATTTCCTATCACATAAAACTGCAATAAAGTATAGAGATTTCAAAATAATAGTAATTGCAACAGATTGAAAATTCTTTTGGAGCTTTACAAAAAGATTTACAAAAAGGAGAGCCAGATGGACTTACCTATTAATCATTTAGTTTTTTGGAAATGAAGAATACATAAGAAGTTGAGGAAAACTCGTTTTTCTACTCCACTTACAAAACCAGAGAAATAAAATTTTGCTAACTGGTCTTCACTCCTTCACCTTGCTTTTGGTAGTAAAGTATTTAATTGGAAGTTGGGAGCCTGGAAACATTACTAATATAAATATTTTTTTTTAAGTTTTAATAGCAATTTTTACTTAGAAAGTCATAAGTAGAATAGAGTTATGTTGGTATGTTGGTCTGTGTTTTTTTAATTTGTGTTTAAACATTTTATATCTTCATATTAAGTAAAATTTCCTTTCATTTTATTAATTTGATGTCATTCATTTGTTTATTTTTGTTTTCTTCTTTTCAAGGCCCTGTGGAATCCTACATGCACTGAAGTTTTATTTAAACCAGTACATATTTCAACCTAGGTTAAATCATTATTTGATAAGAAATGTATCACAAATCTGACATGCTAAATATGAAATCAGTTTTCCATTATTTCATGTGTTAGCTATTTCTCGGAGTATGTAATACAGAAATCTTTCCATTCCAGATATTTCATACTTTTTGCATTTGTACACAATTGCATAAAATATTAATGGATGTAGATTAAGCTAACATATTCCTACCTTATTGTATTTTTAAAACAAAAATAGACTTATTTTTAAATTGTCTCTATATGCAGCTATTCTGAAGTGTAATATTCCACTTGGCAGGACATATTTTTTGTTCAACCTTCTCATCCATGTCATTTGTCTCTCTGGTTATAGTCTGTTTAATTTCACCATATATTCTGTGCACATTAAGTAAGTTTCAAAACAGTGCTTCTGGTTTCCCCCATCCTAGTGTGACAGGTCTTACCGAAGAACTAAGTTACCTCTGTTTTTCCCTTGCATTGAGATCAAAAGATGAAAACAGTATGTCTTCAAACGAAATAAATCATGAAGAGTCTTATTCTAACTGTAGAAAGTAAAAAAACTTACTTCTATCTGTAAATAAGTGAAGGAAGTTTTTTGCCTATTGACCTCATATTGAGGGAAGTTGGTTGAATGTGTCATAAAAAAAAAACAAACCTGTCTCCTGGACTTGGCATCACTGCCTGATTTCTGTGTGTCCTTGTTTATTATCTTTCTGTAATAGCTCACTTTAATTATCAAATGGCTGGGTAGCAACAAGACACTCTTGAGTGTTGTAGTTTATTGCAAGGATAAGTGACAGAACCCAAAGGATGTCTCAGTGTTGTGGTGCAGGACAACAGAAGAGCCATAGAGCTAAGGAGAGGAAAGCAGGTTTTACTGAATTCCCTATATTTTTTAAACAGGAAATGAAATAATCATGGTTAATGATGGTAACATTTAGAAATACGCTATAAAATTTCTTAAATTATTTGAATTATTATGTAACATACAATATGCATGATCAAATGTTGGGTTTAAACCATGGTATTAAAATAAAACTGTAAATATATTTATTTACTTGAAAACTATGTGTCCTTGTTGACTTTGCTGCTTAAAACATCCTTTTATGATTCAAGATATGAAAACATTTTTGTTTCTCTAACAGTTTTCTAGAGTTTATTCTTTTACTCTGTTCTTATCTCTTTCTATTTATTGTCTTATTTTAACATTTGAAACCCATAAATGTAGATAATGTAAGAAATTCTATTACTTGCAATAAAGCACTCCTCTGATAAAGATTTTTATCAGCTTGAATGGTCAATATCATTTTGAAGAAGAAAGCATTCAATTAAAGATATTTTGACTAGGATGCAAGGGAAAAAAGAAATGTATTAGCAAGTAGATTAAGTCAATAAAGAAAGGTACTTCTTTCCTCAAAAGCAATGTAGCAAAAATTGTCAATACAGACAAAAAAGCCACCTAACCTGAAAAGCTACCATTTTATGATTGCTCTTTAACACCAGTAAGACATTTCAGGCTGCTTCCTCAGAAACCCTTTTTTTTTTTTTCTTTCATGTAATTTTTCTTTTTTAATGGGATTGTGCTGAATATACATCAATGAACATGTTTCTAGGTTAATTTTACTTTCATGGTGAAATATATTCAGACTCTCCAGAAATGTTTATTATGTAGTTTGTCCATTTAACTATTAAAATATTTTACATTTCTTCGATTACATTAAACGTGAATTAAAAATAGGGATTAATGGCATGATTAGTTTTTAGAAAAATGTGCAAGAACCATTATAATTACTGCACTGTATTCCAAGGTGTAACAAAACTGAGGTTGATGATTGTTTCTCAAAGAAGTAGCAAGAAACATAATAGTATATCTGACAGCTGTAAATAGTGCAGCATCAGTATTTATTGATGAAAGGAGCATTATGCTATACTATTATGCCTCCATATCTGTCTGAAATACCCTGACAATAATTAACTAAAAATAAGAGATGAACAAGCTTAATTATATTTATTTTCCAAATGAGTGAAGTGGAATTTGAAGAGGTGGAGTTACTTTCTCAAGTTCATGTAACTTTTCTAACAGACATTAAAAGTTCTAGATTGTGCTTTTTACTCAGGCTCTTCATGGAAGATTTCTTCTTCATAAAGTTGGCAAGATTCTTGACCTGGAAAGAGATTTATATGTACCTTTTTTTCCACTAAGAATACCAGAGTAAACTTGAAAGAACAAGTAACGTCGTTTGGCAGTAAATATGCTACACGGATTTTAATTTTCTCTGCATCATGGTTTATATATGTTTTAAGAAGTCACTGTGTTAATGTAGATTCAGGGTTTAATTTATATTTAGTACAATTTTTATACAACTTTATGATTTTTGGAGATCTTTATCATCATACTGCCATTTTGGTTGTAGCCACATGAATTTGAAGAATAGGATCCTGAAAATTAATGAGTAATCTCTGAAAATCTAACTTTTCTGTTTTAGTAATGCAAATACAACATAAGTAAAAAATATATGCATAAACCCATACTCTATATTGTTTTTCTAATGCTTTTTATCATAGTGTAACCTTTAGAAGCCAAATAAAACTTTAAATTAGTTTGATTTTTAAAAGTGAAAAGCATCTTGTAGTAGAATGTGATGTATACATTGGAAATTTATTGCTAGTTTTTAATGAAAAAGAATATGCAATATCTGGTGAGCAAGCACAAAAGGTCAGATGATCAAATAAGACTCATACAAATCATAGATCTTAGCCAATATCAAGTTTATACTAATCATTTCAAAGGTACTGGCCATCACGCTCCAGTGAAAGAGGAAAGAGGTCTGCCAGGTTGGGGACAGCTTTCCCAGTTCTTTGATCCCACTTTGGAATCTACTCTCTGATTCAAGCTAAGAGATCAGATTTCCAAGTGAGATTTTATGGGGTTACCTCACACAGCGGGAGAAATGTTTCATTGATGAAGTATCTTCATTTTATATCCCAATAATATGAATTCTTCAGGGAGCCATGCTCATAAAGATTCTAAGTTTATTTACTCAAATCAATCCTTAACCAGCAGCATACTGTTATAATTTCCATTGATAAGGACCCTCCTTCCAGCAGCTATTACTAGTTTATTTTCCTGAAGATCTAGTTTTTATGTTGGCAAGGTTACCAAGGTTACCTCCCTTCTTTTACTTCCCCTGGAAAAAAGCCAGTTGCTTTAACTCCCCCTTCTCACCTGCTCCATTTCCACAGTTCATTCTGAAAGTGATATTATATTGGAGTGGAATGAAGCCCAGTGTCCTGGATTTTTCATTTCTCTTTAATTGAAAGGAGAAGACCTTATAGAAAGTTCATCTGACCAAAATTGCACTTGTTTTGGGTTTCTTTTCTTTGTTTTCAATGTTTCAAAACAGTTTGAGGCAAGAGTTAGGAGACTGCTTTTCCTGAAGATTATGTTTCCCTTTATTTTTCACTTAAGGCAAGCTTTCGTGAATTGCAGTTTTTGAAAGTCAAGAAATTTGTGATTCAATTGGGGGAAAAAATTAAAATTCCTTAAAATAAAGTTTTTGTTAATTGACATATGCTGTAATATACCACGTAAGAGACGGTCAGTTTATTTAAATTTATATGTCATATTTAAAGTTATAAATACTTGTTTCATTCTTTGTTTCCATTTGCTATTTATACAAAATTACTCCTGTTGGAACGATAATCCAACTAATTGGAATAGAGTAAATTCTTCGTTTTCTTCTTTCAGTTATACTATATACCTCATTATGTATTTTATTGAATATAAAATGTCTAGTTTTAAGATATTTGGGATGTGGGTTTATTTATGTAAAATCTCTGTTGTTTTGTATTTTCATCCATTTGGTATATATAAAAAGTACACTAGAAAAATTCCCATAAGAGAAAACATATAAGAAAAACTGAATCCAATACCTGCAGCCTGATTTATCTGTTCTGTTGCTGTTCCACAAACAGACTGTGTTGTTTCTACCAAGTCTTAGTGCCTTTACTCACATCAGTCCCCTAGCCTATAGAGCTGTTTCTTTTCTCTCAACTTGTTCACATGAAGAGGAAACCGAGTTCCATATTCCCAGGATTCTCCAGGCATAATTAAATTCTACTCTAAATCATTCTGCCGTTTAATTATGGCTGCCATTTTTTTATTTTACTATGTGTCAAGTGCTGTTTTAAAGGCTTTACATGTTTTAAGTATTCTTCACAAAAGCCTATGAGGGAGCGGAGCTACTGTTACATGACACCATTTTGCAAGCAAGAAAGCTGAAATATAGAGAAGTTAAGAAATTTGCACCAAATTACATTACTAGAAAGTTAGTAGGCTGTGTTTAAGCATAGGCCCTCTGGATCTAGAGCCTGCACTTTATTATTTTTTTATTTTTTTTAATTTTTTAATTGAAGTATAGCTGATTTACAATGTTACCTTAGTTTGAAGTGTACACCATACCGATTCAGTGCTTTACAGGATAAACTCCATTTAAAATTACTGCCAAATATTGGCTGTATTCCCTGTCCTGTACAATATATCCTTGCAGCTTACAAGCTATACATAGGAGTTTGTAGCTTTTAATCCCTTACCCTTATCCTGCCCCTTCCCCTTCCCTCTCCCCACTGGTAACCACTAGTTTGTTCTCTGTATCTGTAAGTCTGTTTCTTTTTTGTTACATTCACTGGTTTTTTTTTTTTTTTTTTTTTTTTAATCAATACGCGGGCCTCTCGCTGTTGTGGCCTCTCCCGTAGCGGAGCAACAGGCTCTGGACGCGCAGGCCCAGCGGCCATGGCTCACGGGCACAGCCGCTCCGCTGCATGTGGGATCCTCCTGGACCGGGGCACAAACCCGTATCCCCTGCATCGGCAGG